>NW_025534222.1:150000-210000 GCF_020615455.1 Coregonus clupeaformis | reverse complement strand
CAGGAGGTGAAGGAAGGAAAGATACCAAGACACCGTCTTGGCTTATCTCAAGGATACCTCACATTCAGCAGGCAGCTGTCTCTGTCCCAATGTGACATGAAGACGCAGCCGCTAGCCGGGAATGACGCCTTGCTGCAGGCTAATGCCTCAGTCAGCGCAGTTCAGACCCGTGCGACGTTCACGGAGAGCGGGAATACCAGGGTTACAGGTATAACCAAGGTATGGACGCCTCCGGCTTATTCTGAACGTATCAATGCCCATGGCTCTGAGCGCAGCTCACCACACATTGAGTGTGTCGTTGAACAGCCGCTTAGGAACAGTAAAGAGGCATTGTGGCACCACCGTGTGGTATCAGTCAGAGATCACACCTTTCAGATTCTGTTGAGTTCTGTAAAGGATAAGTCTCATGCCAAGCGGCAGTCTCAGTCAGACAATGACATGATGACGCAATCGCTTTCTGGGAAGAGCGCTCTGTCTCAGGCCAGTACCTCAGACAGTGCAGTTCAGACCCGGCTGCGTTCACGGAGGGCAAGATTACTGGAGTTACGGTCGTAACCATCGTATCAAAGCCCCCCGATTCACCCAGAACGAGCTGATGTGTCCTCTCCCTTTCAAAGGGGGCCCACCTTGGGCTATTTCACCAACCCAGTGCTGGGGAATAGCGGCGGCGTGGGCCACAGAGGGCGTACGAGTTCAAGAGGATGCCGTTTGGGTACGTCCTGGCACCTCGAACGTTTTTCCAAATGTGTGGAGGCGGCATTGGAACCGCTGCGTTGTCAAGGGATAAGGATATTAGCCTACCTAGACGACCTCGCGAGTGTTCGCCCGTCAGCAGAGCTGACGCTTTACTTACACGACACAGACAGTGATTCATCTCACGCGTCTGGGGTTCGCTATAATGGTGGAAAAGAGCGCACCCTGGCCCAGTCATCAGATAGTCTACCTGGGACTACAGCTAGACACTGTAATGATGAGGGCGCGACTTCGGACCCTCGAAGGGCAGCATTGGTACTAGCCCTGAGGGAGTGTCGTCCGAATTACACAGTAACGGCGCTATCGATCATGTCACTTTTGGGTCTCATGTCGGCAGCCCACCCTGTGGTCCCGCTGGGGTTTTCTGCACATGCGCAGAACACAGCGGTGGTTCGCCCTAACTAAGACTAGACCCAGTGCGTCAACGTCATCGGTTGGTGGTGGTTCCTCTCTCGCTAAGAGCAGACCTGGACTATTGGAGGAACCCGTGCGTTTTCACGCGACGGGGTCCCGATGGGCAAGGTGCCATCCTACATTCCAGTGTATACAGAAGCCTGTCTAACTGGATGGGGAGGGGACATGTCAGTCTCAAGCGATAGGTGGTGCATGGCCTCAACCAGGTCGGCACATAAACCTCATGGAGTTGGAAACGGTTCAACTGGTTTTTAACCACTTCGCGTCTACCCTTCGGGGTCGCGATGTGTTGGTTTGATCAGACAACCGGACCACAGTAGCTCACATAAATCGCCAGGGAGGGGTCAGGTCTCCTGCCCTCCATCGGGCGGCAGAGGAATTGTGGCTGTGGGTGCACAAGCACCTTCGCTGTGTGAGAGCAGCGCACATTCCGGGCTACTTGAACGTAGAGGCAGATCTCATGTCAAGTTTCTCCCTGAGACAACAGGACGATCCGCCATTGGGAAGAGACGATTCGACGCACTGCCCGTGGCCGAAAGTTTATGTTTGATAAGCAGAAATCGCCATCCACCATTCGAAGTGTTGCAGCGGCAATTTCAGCTGGTCATGAAGGGTTTAACGTTCAATCACACATTAGTGAAACGTTTTATTGGGAATGCAACGGCTTAGGCTAATGCCTAGAGCTACGCTGCCCCGATGGGTTTTGGCCTTAGTTCTCGAAGCGCTATGTAAGTCGCCGTTCGAGCCATTGAATCAAATACCCCTCAAAATGCTGTCTATCAAGACGGCGCTGTTGCTCGCCTTGACTACCGTTGTGCTCAGTACGCGCTTTGGCGTGTTACATTGAGTGCACAGTAGCGATTAGGTCATCGCCTCAGCTGTTTGTGTGTCACCGTGCGGCTGCATTGGGTAGACCACTTTCAAAACAGCGATTGCCTCATTGGCCTTGTGAAGGCATTGAGACGGCGTACGAGGCGGCGGGGGCAACAACCGCCTCAGGGTGTTAAAGCGCACTCCACTCGTGGAGTAGCAGCTTCTACTGCCCTCTTCAGAGGTACAGAGGTAGTGGATATTTGTAGAGCGGCGTCTTGGGTGACACCGTCTCCTTTTATTCGTTTCTATCTGTTGGATATGTCTTCTAACTCTTTGGCTCGATCTGTACTCAGCGTGGCTGAAGGGAGATCTTGAGAAGGAAACAGAGAAAGAAAGCAGGATTGTGACCATGTTCATAAATCCGCTTTTATTAGAAGAAACATATTATGGCACGTTTTCCAACTCTTTGAGCTCGGTCGGCATTCAGCAGAGCTGAAAGGCGATTTTGAGCTAAAGGGGAGAGGACAGAGCAGGACCTTGGACAGGTTCCAATCAGGTCCGCCTTGGTTAGGAAAACGTGTTATGTCAGGAATAGGCTTTTTAATTTTCAAGCTCGATCGCACTCAGCATAGCTGAAAGAGAATCTTGAGCTAGAGGAAGGAGAAGCAGGACGATGGACAGGTCTCTATCAGGTCCGCTTCTGATGAAAAAGCTATCTGTGGCATGTCTCTTGAATCAGGGTCAGGACATAGAGACATGTATTGAAATGACAGAATGTGAGGTCATTTATCTGATTCAGATAGTATGACTTATATTTTTGTTCCTGCCTACTAATCTCTGGGTTCCATTGAGTGAGTAAGGCGGTCTGTTGGACACTTAATGTAGAGTGACTGAGGTCATTCTATGATAGTGTTGTCACAGAATATTGAGGCACGGCTATCTGCTGGTACAGATTGGCACGGCGTCTATTCTGAGGATTCGTCCACTAGCGACCCGGGTGGGTTCTATATCGTGGAGCTCCGCCCCCATGGGAGCTCTGCTCTATTGGTCTTAGGCCAATGCCTAGAGCTACGCTGCCCCCGATGGGGTTTGCTTTGGTTCTCGGCGCTATGTAAGTCGCCGTCGAGCCATTGAATCAAATACCCTCAAAATGCTGTCTATCACCGGCGCTGTTGCTCGCCTTGACTATCGCTAAGCGGGTCAGTGATTTGAGTGCACTGTCGGCGAGACCCGACTGCCTTGCCATTAATGGCGATTTGAGCAGAGCGGTGTTCGTCCCAACCCGGCATTTGTGCCGAAGGTTAGTTAACAGTGCATATAGATCACAGACCGTGGAATTGTGGGCTTTTTATCCTCCCCATGGGAGAGGAGTGAGAAAAGCTTCATTGTTTGTGCCAGTACGCGCTATGGCGTGTCATCGCTGAGCGCACAGCAGCGTATTAGGTCATCCGCTCAGCTGTTTGTGTGTCACGTGCGGCTGCATTGGGTAGACCACTTTCAAAACAGCGATTGTCTCATTGGCTTTGTGAAGGCATTGAGACGGCAGAGGCAGCGCGGAGCAACAACCGCCTCAGGGTATTAAAGCGCACTCCACTCGTGGAGTAGCAGCTTCTACGCCTTCTTCAGAGGTACAGAGGTAGTGGATATTTGTAGAGCGGCTGCTTGATCGACACCGTCTCCTTTATCCGCTTTTCTATCTGTTGGATATGTCTTCTAACTCTTTGTTCGCGATCTGTACCAGCGTGGCTGAAGGGAGATCTTGAGAAAGAAACAGAGAAAGAAAGCAGGATTGTGACCATGTTCATAAATCCGCTTTATTAGAAGAAACATATTATGTCACGTTTTTCCAACTCTTTAGCTCAGTCGGCATTCGCAGAGCTGAAAGGCGATTTGAGCTAAAAGGGGAGGACAGAGCAGGACCTTGGACAGGTTCCAATCAGGTCCGCCTTGGTTAGGAAAACGTGTTATGTCAAGAATAGGCTTTTTACCTTTCGAGCTCGATGCACTCAGCATAGCTGAAAAGAGAATCTTGAGCTAGAGGAAAGAGAAGCAGGACGATAGACAGGTCTCTATCAGGTCCGCCCGGATGAAAAGCTATCTGTGGCATGTCTCTTGACTCAGGGTCAGTACAGAGACATGTATTGAACTGACAGAATGTGAGGTCATCTATCTGATTCAGATAGTAGGACTTTTATATTTTGTTCCTGCCTACTAATCTATGGGTTCCATAGAGTGAGTAAGGCGGTTTGTTGGACACTTAATGTAGAGTGACTGATGTCATTACATTAGTGGACGATAGTGTTGTCACAGAATATTGAGGCACGGCTATCTGCTGGTACAGATTAGCACGGGCGTCTATTCTGATGATCTGCCCAATAGCCATTGACATTGTCATTGAGCTAGATGGGGCGGGTCTATAACCGATGACGCGGTATATTGTGACGCCCTGATGGGTTCCTTAGTCGCATTACTGCGGGAATTGGTTACAGTTGCTGGGCTTGACCTTTTTCATTTTTGAATGGGAAATGTTAGGCTCGGCAGGGAGTACATTTTGGAGCGTTTGCTCACTTTAAACCACTAGGAGCATAGCTCCCCTATGGGGCGGAGCTCCACGATATAGAACGACTAGTTACCGGAGTGTAACTCCAGTTCTATGAGTGGAGCGGAGCCCCATAGGGGAGCTCTGCTCCTATTGGTTTACCCTCTGCCCTAGGGCAGAACAGCCTGAAGCAAAATTATGCACACACCTACAGCCAATGGGAGTACAGGTGTCCCTATATAAGGAACCCCGTTCCCTCAATCTGCCTCCCGAGATATTATCTTCAGCGAGACTAGAGAGGGTCGGTAGGGCCTTAAGTCCTATGAGGGCTCGCTCCACTCATAGAACTGGAGTTACACTCGGTAACTAGTCGTTCTATATCGTGGAGCTCCGCCCATAGGGGAGCTCTGCTCCTATTGGTTTAAGGCGGAGCGAAACGCTCCAAAATGTACTCCCTGCCGAGCCTAACACATCCCATTCGAAAATGAGAAAAGGTCAAGCCCAGCAATGGCTGCAACCAATTCCCGCAGTACTGCGACTAAAAAACCCACCCAGCGTCAACAATATACCGCGTCATCGGTTATAGACCCGCCCATCTAGCTCAAATGGCAATGCCAATGGCTAGTGGGCAGATCATCAGAATAGACGCCGTGCTAATCTGTACCAGCAGATAGCCGTGCCTCAATATTCTGTGACAACACTATCGTCCACTAATGTAATGACATCAGTCACTCTACATTAAGTGTCCAACAGACCGCCTTACTCACTCTATGGAACCCATAGATTGGTAGGCAGGAACAAAATATAAAAGTCATACTATCTGAATCAGATAGATGACCCCTCACATTCTGTCAGTTCAATACATGTCTCTATGTACTGACTCCTGAGTCAAGAGACATGCCACAGATAGCTTTTCATCCGAAGCGGACCTGATAGAGACCTGTCTATCGCCCTGCTTCTCTTCCCTCTAGCTCAAGATTCTCTTTCAGCTATGCTGAGTGCAATCGAGCTTGAAAGTTAAAAGCCTATTCTTGGCATAACACGTTTTCCTAACCAAGGCGGACCTGATTGGAACCTGTCCAAGGTCCTGCTCTGTCCTCTCCTTTTAGCTCAAAATCGCCTTTCAGCTCTGCTGAATGCCGACCGAGCTAAAGAGTTGAAAACGTGCCATAATATGTTTCTTCTAATAAAAGCGGATTTATGAACATGGTCACAATCCTGCTTTCTTTCTCTGTTTTCTTCTCAAGATCTCCCTTCAGCCACGCTGAGTACAGATCGAGCCAAAGAGTTAGAAGACATATCCAACAGATAGAAACGGATAAAAGGAGACGGTGTCGACCAAGACGCCCGCCTCTACAAATATCCACTACCTCTGTACCCTCTGAAGAGGGCAGTAGAAGCTGCTACTCCACGAGTGGAGTGCGCTTTAATACCCTGAGGCGGTTGTTGCCCCGCCGCCGCTCGGTCTCAATGCCTTCACAAAGCCAATGAGACAATCGCCTGTTTTGAAAGTGGTCTACCCAATGCAGCCGCACCGTGACACACAAACAGCTGAGGCGATGACCTAATCGCTGCTGTGCGCTCAACGTAACACGCCAAAGCGCGTACTGGGCACAAACAATGAAGCTTTTTCTCACTCCTCTCCCCCATGGGGAGGGGGGGATAAAAAGCCCACAATTCCACGGTCTGTGATCTATATGCACTGTTAATAACCTTCGCACAAATGCCGGGTTGGGACGTAACACCGCTCTGCCTCAAATCGCCATTAATGGCAAGGCAGTCGGGTCTCGCCGACAGTGCACTCAAATCACTGACCCGCTTAGCTTAGTCAAGGCGAGCAACAGCGCCGTCTTGATAGACAGCATTTTGAGGGGTATTTGATTCAATGGCTCGAACGGCGACTTACATAGCGCTTCGAGAACCAAAGCCAAACCCCATCGGGGCAGCGTAGCTCTAGGCATTGGCCTAAGCCGTCGCGTTCCCAATAAGAAACGTTTCACTAATGGGTGACTGAACAGGTTTTCCCGTTAAACCCCTTCGTGACCAGCTGAAATTGCCGCTGCAAACACTCGAATGGTGGAGGGCGATTTCTGCTTATCAAACATAGACTGCAGGAATGAGAGCACACTCTCTACCTGACAGCTCATGGGGTCTACGTCCTGTGTGTTACACCACTGTGAGAAAACATTCCATCTGCTTGTGTATACCCTGGAAGTGGAACTGGCCCTAGCGCTCTGTATGGTTCTGATCACGCATCAGATAACCCACGGCGCCTCAACCTGTCCCGTTCAGGAACCAAGCCTTCAGTGGTTGGCCGATTATGGGCCACTGCCCTACTCGAGCCTCCCGCCTGGCTCAACGCTGCGTCGCCGATGTGGAATTGTCCAAGGTGGCACAATCAACATCTGACTCATCTCTGCAAACCACGGAGCCCCCGGGCGATCGGGCGCCTATCAGTATCACTGTTAGCTCCTCTCTGATCTCACCCTGGCTAGCAGTGGGAGAATGCAAGACAGCGGAGGGAATGCATACAGGAGAACTTTCGGCCACGGGCAGTTGCGCGAACGCGTCTCTCTTCCCAATGGCGGCTCGTCCTGTTGTCTCAGGGAGAACCATAGGGGACACTGCGCGTTCACACGTGACGCGAACAGATCCACTGGCTCTCCCCGAATTGTTTCCAAATTTGAGAACAATGTCTGGGTGCAGACACCACTGGCCGTCTCGAGGACCCCTCTTGACATGAGATCTGCCCCCTACGTTCAAGTAGCCCGGAATGTGCGCTGCTCTCAACGAGCGAAGGTGCTTGTGAGCCCACAGCCACAATTCCTCTGCCGCCCTGTGGAGGGCAGGAGACCTGACCCCCTCCCTGGCGATTTATGTGAGCTACTGTGGTCCGGTTGTCTGACCAAACCAACACATCGCGACCCGAAGGGTAGACGCGAAGTGGTTCAAAACCAGTCGAACCGTTTCCAACTCCAAGAGGTTTATGTGCCGACCTGATTGAGGCCATGCACCACCTATCGCTTGAGACCGACATGTCCCTCCCCATCCAGTTAGACAGGCATCTGTATACACTGGAATGTAGGATGACACCTTGCCCATCGGGACTCCGTGCGTGAGAACGCACGGGTTCCTCCAATAGTCCAGGTCTGCTCTTAGCGAGAGAGGAACCACCACCAACCGATGACGTTGACGCACTGGGTCTAGTCTTAGTTGGGCGAACCACCGCTGTGTTCTGCGCATGTGCAGAAGCCCCAGCGGGACCACAGAGTGGGCTGCCGACATGAGACCCAAAAGTGACATGATCGATAGCGCCGTTACTGTGTGATTCGGACGACACTTCCTCAGGGCTAGTACCAATGCTGCCCTTCGAGGGTCCGAAATTGGCGCCCTCATCATTACAGTGTCTAGCTGTAGTCCCAGGTAGACTATCTGATGACTGGGCCAGGGTGCGCTCTTTTCCAATTTACAGCGAACCCCAGACGCGTGAGATGAACCACTGTCTGTGTCGTGCGTGAACGCCAGCTCTGCTGACGGGCGAGAACCAGCAGGTCGTCTAGTAGGCTAATATCCTTATCCCCTGACGACGCAGCGGTTCCAATGCCGCCTCCACACATTTGGAAAACGTTCGAGGTGCCAGGGCGTACTAAACGGCATCCTCGTGAACTCGTACGCCACCCCCTGAAAGGCGAACCGCAGAAACTTCTGTGGCGAGATTGAATCGGCACATGAAAGTACGCGTCCTTTAGGTCTATGCTTGTACAAAAGTCTCCCTTCTGGACACATTCCAGTAGACGTTTTGTCGTCAGCATTCGGAAGGGCCGTTTGGTTATGCTCTCGTTGAGAATGCGTAAATCCAAAATCGGCCTCACTCCCCGTCTTTTTGGGCACTAGGAAATAGGCGAATAGAGCCCTTTGTTCCTTGCTCTCGGGAACTACTGTGACCGCCTCCTTCGCCAAAAGTTCCGTGATCTCTGACATCAGAGCGGCTACTTTGTCCGCGTTTTCATCACCCTTTCACCACTCCCGCGGGGGTGGGTCCGATGGAATTGGAGGGCATAACCCTTCTCTAACGTCTGTTCTAGCCAGCGTGAGAGGGTACAGCTTCGTTGCCACTGCCAGCAATGCAGAAAGCGGACGTGTACGAAGCTGTGGTACGTCCCAGTAGGAAGGACCTGTATTCCTCTATGGCCTCTTGCCGCCGCTATTCCCCAGCACTGAGTTGGTGGAATAGCCCAGGGGTGGGCCCCCTCGAAAGGGGGAGAGGGAAACATCAGCTGGTTCTGTGTGAATCGGAGGCCTTGATACGTTAGTTACGCCTGTAACTCCAGTAATCCGGCCCTCCGTGAACGCAGCACGGTTCTGAACTGCACTGGCTGAGGCATTGGCCTGAGACAGAGCGCTCTCCCCGGATAGCAATTGCGTCATCATGTCATTGTCTGACTGAGACTGCTGCTTGGAATGAGACCCATCCATTACAGTACTCAACAGAGTCTGAAAGGTGTGATCTCTGACTGGTACCACACGGTGGTGCCATAATACCTCTTCACTGGTCTCATGTGGCTGCTCAACAACACACTCAATGTGTGGTGAGCTGCGCTCAGAGCCATGGGCATTGATACGTTCTGAATAGACCGGAGGCGTCCATACCTTGGTTATACATGTAACTTTGGTATTCCCGCTCTCCGTGAACGTCGCACGGGTCTGATCTGCGCTGGCTGAGGCATTAGCCTGCAGCAAGGCGTCACTCCCGGCTAGCGGCTGCGTCTTCATGTCACATTGGGACAGAGACAGCTGCCTGCTGAATGTGAGGTCTCCTTGAGATAAGCCAAGACGGTGTCTTGGTATCTTTCCTCCCTTCACCTCCTGTGTGCGTTCAGCTCTGCACCTCTGGTGGGCTGAACTACGCTCAGTGTGGTGAGTATTAGCGCGTTTCAGAAAGAAGTGGGGGGCGCCGATACACTGGGAAACTTCGTCACCGTGGTAATCGGGCCCTCCGTGGAACGCAGCATGGGTCTGAATCGCACTAATCGAGACCTTAGTCTGCGATAGTCGCCATCTCAACTAGCGGCTGCGTCATCATGTCTCCTGACTGAGACTGCAGCCTGCTATGAGAGGCACTCACTACAGTACTCCTTGGAGTCTGTAATGTGAGGTCTCTTTGAGATAAAACCAAGACGGCGTCTAGGTATTATTCCTCCTTTCACCTCCTGTGTGCGTTCAGCTCTGCACCTCTGGTGGGCTGAACTACACTCAGTGTGGTGAGCCTGGGCGCGTTCAGGAAAAGGTGGGGGCGTCGATACACTGGGCACCTTCGTGACCGTGGTAATCGGGCCCTTCTTGAACGCGCAGCATGGGTCTGGATCGTACTAACAGAGACCTTAGTCTGTGATAGTGCGCCATCCCCAATGTGGTTATTATCAGCGCGTTTGAGAGAAACGGGGGCGCCGATACGTTGGTTACGCCCGTAACCGTAGTAATCAGGCCCTCCGTGAATGCAGCACGGGTCTGAACTGCACTGACTGAGGCGTTAGCCTGAGACAGAGCGCCGTCCCGAATAGCGGTCGCGTCATCATGCCATTATCTGGCTGAGACTGCAGCCTGCTATGTGAGACACTCACTACGGCACTCCTAGGAGTCTGTAAAGTGAGGTCTTTATAATGTACACTTAATACCTTTTTATATACCTGCCTTATGTGTGCATTCAGCAACGCACCATGGTGGGCTGAGCTGCACTCATAGTGGTAAGAGAGAGAGCGAGAGTGAGGAAGGTCGAACGCTCTCGGATGTATTATGGAAAAGGGGCTCTTTTTTGACAGTGTCAAGTAGAGCCAACTCTTTATTACACACATCAACAAAAAAACATTCTCCTCCATACACTCAACGGTAGAGTGGGGGCAGTGGGCTCGGTCACAGCAGGCGCTGTGCCGTCTTCCGTCTCTCCCCCTCGCCTGTCATAAACGGCGTCTCTTCTGGCCGCCCTTCGGGTGATGCCAGGATGACGCTTTAATGACCTCTCTCGCCGGCACCTCTGGCGCTGCAGAGGGGGAGCGAGGCCCGCTCCCTTGCTGCTGGAGGCCGCCGTCTAACGCCAAGCTGTAGCGAGAGTAACGGCCGCCCTTCCTCCTATCCACTTCCGGGTTGGAGGGAATGGGGGGCAGCTTAATCTCCCGCTGTTTAGCAGCCCACTCAATGAGACCTGAGAATTCAGGCACAGAGAGGCTGTGGCGTCATCATCCAGGGATGTAATGACCTCACAATTTCCCGAAGGAAAAGGGGTGTTAAACATCTGGGTCAGTGTAATGAATTGTTCCAATAGAATATTCATTTCTTCCCCAATAGCCCTGTCATCTCCTGAGTCAGTGCCTTCAGATGATGCCTCAGCTGAGACTAACACTGATAGCACATCCTCGAGAGGAATATCCTCCCTAAAAATGCCCAATGCTGCTTCCACTCCTTCAAAAAAGGAGGGCGCAGCTGGCGCATAGTGGGGGAATTAATGAAGCTGTCCCTGGCGTGCTGTGTCCCTCAACCCACGAAACAATGTCGGGGGGGTCGACAGCCGCCAAGGGGAACAGCGACATTGAGCTCTGAAAAGAGCTTTTGTTAAATACTTACCCTATGGATAAGCTTGGTGTGCTCATTGTAGGAAGACGTTGATGGCTGGATATCAACGACGAGATCTTCCTGAGTCTTCTATGGCTTCTTCAATTCTAGTCCAGTCGCTGAAGATAATGGGAGGCAGATTGAGGGAACGGGGTTCCTTATATAGGGACACCTGTACTCCCATTGGCTGTAGGTGTGTGCATAATTTTGCTTCAGGCTGTTCTGCCCTAGGGCAGAGGGTAAACCACTAGGAGCATAGCTCCCCTATGGGGCTCCGCTCCACTCATAGAACTGGAGTTACACTCCGGTAACTAATCGTCTGTCTGTCCCTCGCTCCAATTGGATAAGGCCACACCGGCCCGGTGGCCAATCGTTGCCTCTTGTGGCGAGGTATAAGTACGGCTATCGAAGTGGCGAGCGGCTCATTCAGACTTTCTGTGACTTTCTCAAGCTACCAATATGAGCGGAAGAGGCAAAACCGGAGGCAAGGCCAGGGCGAAGGCAAAGACCCGTTCATCCCGTGCCGGGCTCCAGTTCCCCGTGGGCCGTGTGCACAGGCTGCTGCGCAAAGGCAACTACGCCGAGCGTGTGGGCGCTGGCGCACCAGTCTACCTGGCCGCCGTGCTCGAGTACCACTGCTGAGATCCTGGAGTTGGCCGGCAACGCTGCCCGTGACAACAAGAAGACTCGTATCATCCCCCGTCACCTGCAGCTGGCCGTCCGTAACGACGAGGAGCTGAACAAACTGCTCGGCGGTGTGACCATCGCTCAGGGTGGTGTGCTGCCCAACATCCAGGCAGTGCTACTCCCCAAGAAGACCGAGAAGGCAGTCAAAGCCAAGTAAATTCGCTACTGCGACTTCAACTTGACTACTCAACCCCCAAAGGCTCTTTTAAGAGCCAACCACCTAGCTCTCCAAAAGCGCAAAGTACCTTTCTATGACCGCCACACATTGAGTGGGTGTATACACAACTATTTCGACATTCTGTGCCCACATGAGGCCTTGCATGAACAACACCTACTAGGCCTTGTTCTATATCGTGGAGCTCCGCCCCATAGGGGAGCTATGCTCCTAGTGGTTTACCCTCTGCCCTAGGGCAGAACAGCCTGAAGCAAATTTATGCACACACCTACAGCCAATAGGAGTACAGGTGTCCCTATATAAGGAACCCCGTTCCATCAATCTGCCTCCCTTTATCTTCAGCGACTGGACTAGATCTGAAGAAGCCATACGAAGACTCTAGAAAGATTTCGCGTTGACTACCAGCCGTCAACGTCTTTCGCCATGAGCACATGGGAATTTCCCACCCCCAAAGGCCCTTTTTAAGGGCCCTGTGTCGGTGTTCCACCACGGCTACCTCGGACCCCCCGATCTCTGCCGTGTGTTTGGGACCGCAGCACGCCGAGGATGGTCTCGACATCCCTCCTAATTGCGCCTCCTGCGCCTCCTTACCATAAAGGAGAGGCAGCAGCGTCGGCGTTTGCGGAGGACGTCCCTCTAGATGACGTAGTGTCCTCACTCCTCTCTGCTTCAGAGGCGTCAGAGGACAGTGCGGGGTCGGAGGATGACAAGGAAGGCGCCGAGGCGGATATCCCAGTGGGACAATCCAGATCTCTGGCGCCTACCTTCAAAACCCCCTTTCATTCTGAAAGCGCGAGGTTAGAAGGATCCTTGTGCGATGACGACATGGGCTCTGCTAGGTCAGAAGCCCTGTCCTTCGCGGTAGCCTCTCTGCGCTCGGACTTTCCCGGGCTCATTGAGAAGGCTGCCACACGACTCGAGGTTGTGCTGCCCCCAGTTCCCCTTCCTATGGAGGTGGACCTGATGGAGGGCGGCCCTTACTCAAGCCAAGGAGGGCAGCTGAGCCTTGGCTCCAGCCTTGCCCTCTCTCGGCAAGTATGTCGAGGGTTCGTGGGGGGCACCTCTGGCGGCGCGTTCGCCGGCCAGAGCGTATATCCCCTTCACCAGAGTGAGCGGCTATGAGTGGGCGGCTAGGGGGAATCCCAGGCTCGAGGGCGCCATGGCGGCGTTCCTAGTGCCGGGTCGAGTCCCTGGGCAGCCTCCAAGAAGGCCACTCTGCCAGCACAAAGGGATAGGTTCACAGCCCAGTTGGCTGAGAAATCCTTTACGTTGGGAGCCCAGAGCGTAGCAGCTGCTAACAATATCGCCCTCTCGCTGGCCTCCCTGTCCCCGTCTCCAACGGGCAGGTCGGAGATGACCAGTGAGGAAGTGGAGGAGGCCTCCAGAATCTCTGGAGCCATTCTACACCTGACGCAGGCGGTTGCCATATGCGCGGGAAGGACCATGGCCACCTCCGTGGTCACGGGAACGACACCTCTGGCTCTCGATGACGGCCATGAAGGAGACCGACAGGGCGTCTCTACTCAACGCCCCGTCTCCAGCGAGGGCCTTTGGTCTCGCAGTGAAGGACGCGACAGAACAGATCGCCAGACTGGACGAGGAGAGGAGGCACCTGGCCAAGCATTTGCCGCTGGCAATGAGGTCCAGCAAAGCCCCAGCTAAACCGTCCACCTCCAACGCCCCCAGTAGAGCTACAGTGAGGCGTCGGGCCAGGCGACAGACGCACACCACAGACAGCAGGAGAGCGGGCTCGGCCCCTCCAGCAGTGACGGTGGCAGCAACGGTCCCGCCAGCGAGAGAGGTTGTCACGAGAGAGGTTGTCACGAGACCAGCTTGGCAGCACCAGAAGGCCTCCCAGAAGCGCAAGCACCTCTGACGAGGCGAGGGGGAGAGGACGGAGAACGCCCGGCGAGTGTCGCAGAAGGGCCTACTGTTCCCCCACCCCACTGTTCAGGGCGTGGAGGACTGTTTTTTACATTGTGTGAATAAAGAGATTGTTCTCATTGACATTGTCAAAGAAGGACATTTATTCCATAAGGTTCGGAACACTTCACGTTCTATGGTAAATCTCCTCACCATCTTGAGCGCAGCCCAACCCACTTAGAGTGTGTAGCTGAGCGTGCTCAGGAGAGGAAAAGGGCAAAGGTAGCAAGGCACAGCCTTAGCTCACTTAGTAAAGATTTTTACTACAGACTCCTAGGAGCTCTGTAGTAAAGGTCTCACATAGTAGGCAGTTGCCTCTGTCCCAATGTGACATGAAGGCGCAGCCGCTAGCCGGGAGTGACGCCTTACTGCAGGCTAATGCCTCAGTCAGTGTAGATCAGACCCGTGCGACGTTCACGGAGAGCGGGAATACCAGGGCTACTAAGGTAGCCGAGGTATGGACGCCTCCGGTATATTCTGAACGAATCAATGCCCATGGCTCTGAGCGCAGCTCACCACACATTGAGTGTGTCGTTGAACAGCCGCATAAGACCAGTAAAGAGGTATTGTGGCACCACCGTGTGGTGTCAGTCAGAGATCACACTTTTCAGATTCAGCTGAGTTCTGTAAAGGAGATGTCTCATGCCAAGTGGCAGTCTCAGTCAGTCAATGACATGATGACGCAATCGTTTTCCGGGAAGAGCGCTCTGTCTCAGGCCAGTACCTCAGACAGTGCAGTTCAGACCCGTGCTGCGTTCACGGAGGGCAAGATTACTGGAGTTACGGTCGTAACCAACGTATCAACGCCCCCGATTCACCCAGAACGAGCTGATGTTTCCTCTCCCTTTCAAGGGGGGCCCGCCTTGGGCTATTCCACCAACCCAGTGCTGGGGAATAGCGGCGGTGAGGGCCATAGAGGAATACAGGTCCTTCCTACTAGACGCACCACAGCTCGTGCGCGCCCGCTCTCTCAGCACTGCTGGCAGTGGCGTCGGCTGTACCCTCTCACGCTGGCTAGAACAGACGTTAGAGAAGGGTTATGCCCTCCAATTCCATCGGACCCCACCCCGTTCAGGAGTGGTGGAGACGGGGTGATGAAAACGCCAGACAAAGTGGCCGCTCTGAAGTCAGAGATTACGGAACTTTTGGCGAAGGAGGCGGTCACAGTAGTGCCCCAGAGCAAAGGAACAAGGGGCTTTACTCGCCCCTATTTCCTAGTGCCCAAAAGACGGGGGAGTGAGGCCGATTTTTGGTTTACGCATTCTCAACGAGAGCATAACCAAACGGCCCTTCCGAATGCTGACGACAAAACGCCTACTGGAATGTGTTCAGAAGGGAGATTTTTGTACAAGCATAGACCTAAAGGCGCGTGACTTTCATGTGCCGATACAATCGCGCCACAGAAAGTTTCTGCGGTTTGCCTTTCAGGGGGTGGCGTACGAGTTCACGAGGATGCCGTTTGGGTACGCCCTGGCACCTCGAACGCTTTCCAAATGTGTGGAGACGGCATTGGAACGCTGCGTCGTCAGGGGATAAGGCTATTAGCCTACCTAGACGACCTGTTGATTCTTGCCCCGTCAGCAGAGCTGGCGTTCACACACACGACACAGACAGTGATTCATCTCACGCGTCTGGGGTTCGCTGTGAATTGGAAAAAGAGCGCACCCTGGCCCAGTCATCAGATTGTCTACCTGGGACTACAGCTAGACACTGTAATGATGAGGCGCGAATTTGGACCCTCGAAGGGCAGCATTGGTACTAGCCCTGAGGAAGTGTCGTCCGAATCACACATGTAACGGCGCTATCGATCATGTCACTTTTGGGTCTCATGTCGGCAGCCCACTCTGTGGTACCGCTGGGGCTTCTGCACATGCGCAGAACACAGCGGTGGTTCGCTAACTAAGACTAGACCCAGTGCGTCAACGTCATCGGTTGGTGGTGGTTCCTCTCTGCGCTAAGAGCAGACCTGGACTATTGGAGGAACCCGTGCGTTCTCACGCACGGAGTCCCGATGGGCAAGGTGTCATCTCACATTCCAGTGTAACAGATGCCTGTCTAACTGGATGGGGAGGACATGTCAGTCTCAAGCGATAGGTGGTGCATGGCCTCAATCAGGTCGGCACATAAACCTCTTGGAGTTGGAAACGGTTCGACTGGTTTTGAACCACTTCGCGTCTACCCTTCGGGGTCGCGATGTGTTGGTTTGGTCAGACAACCGGACCACAGTAGCTCACATAAATCGCCAGGGAGGGGTCAGGTCTCCTGCCCTCCACAGGGCGGCAGAGGAATTGTGGCTGTGGGCTCACAAGCACCTTCGCTCGTTGAGAGCAGCGCACATTCCGGGCTACTTGAACGTAGGGGCAGATCTCATGTCAAGAGGGGGTCCTCGAGACGACGAGTGGTGTCTGCACCCAGACATTGTTCTCCAAATTTGAAACAATTCGGGAGAGCCGAGGTGGATCTGTTCGCGTCACGTGTGAACGCGCAGTGTCCCCTATGGTTCTCCCTGAGACAACAGGACGAGCCGCTATTGGGAAGAGACGCGTTCGCGCACTGCCCGTGGCCGAAAGTTCTCCCTGTATGCATTCCCTCCGCTGTCTTGGCATTCTCCCACTGCTAGCCAGGGTGAGATCAGAGGAGCTAACAGTGATACTGATAGCGCCCCGATCGCCCGGGGGCTCCGTGGTTTGCAGAGATGAGTCAGATGTTGATTGTGCCACCTTGGACAATTCCACATCGACGAGACGCGTTGAGCCAGGCGGGAGGCGCGATAGGGCAGTGGCCCATAATCGGCCAACCACTGAAGGCTTGGTTCCTGAACGGGACAGGTTGAGGCGCCGTGGGTTATCTGATGCAGTGATCAGAACCATACAGAGCGCTAGGGCCAGTTCCACTTCCAGGATGTACACAAGCAGATGGAATGTTTTCTCACAGTGGTGTAACACACAGGACGTAGACCCCATGAGCTGTCAGGTAGAGAGTGTGCTCTCATTCCTGCAGTTTATGTTTGATAAGCAGAAATCGCCCGCCACCATTCGAGTGTTTGCAGCGGCAATTTCAGCTGGTCATGAAGGGTTTAACGGGGAAAAAACCTGTTCAGTCACCCATTAGTGAAACGTTTCTTATTGGGAACGCGACGGCTTAGGCCAATGCCTAGAGTTACGCTCACTCGATGGGATTTGGCTTTGGTTCTCGAAGCGCTATGTAAGTCGGCGTTCGAGCCATTGAATCAAATACCCCTCAAAATGCTGTCTATCAAGACGGCGCTGTTGCTCGCCTTGACTACCGCTAAGCGAAGTCAGTGATTTGAGTGCACTGTCGACGAGACCCGACTGCCTTGCCATTAATGGCGATTTGAGCAGAGCGGTGTTACGTCCCTAACCCGGCATTTGTGCCGAAGGTTATTAACAGTGCATATAGATCACAGACCGTGGAATTGTGGGCTTTTTTATCCCCCTCCTCATGGGGGAGAGGAGTGAGAAAAAAGCTTCATTGTCTGTGCCCAGTCGCGCTTTGGCGTGTTACGTTGAGCGCACAGCAGCGATTAGGTCATCGCCTCAGCTGTTTGTGTGTCACGGTGCGGCTGCATTGGGTAGACCACTTTCTAAACAGCGTTTGTCTCATTGGCTTTGTGAAGGCATTGAGACGGCGTCTGAGGCGGCGGGGCAACAACCGCCTCAGGGTATTAAAGCGCATTCCACTCGTGGAGTAGCAGCTTCTACTGCCCTCTTCAGAGGTACAGAGGTAGTGGATATTTGTAGAGCGGCGTCTTGGTCGATCACCGTCTCCTTTTATTCGCTTCTATCTGTTGGATATGTCTTCTAACTCTTTGGCTCGATCTGTACTCAGCGTGGCTGAGGGGAGATCTTGAGAAAGTAACAGAGAAAGAAAGCAGGATTGTGACCATGTTCATAAATCCGCTTGTATTAGAAGGAACATATTAGGGCACGTTTTTTCCAACTCTTTAGCTCGGGTCGGCATTCAGCAGAGCTGAAAGGCGATTTCGAGCTAGAAAGGAGAGGACAGAGCAGGACCTGGGACAGGTTCCAATCAGGTCCGCCCTTGGTTAGGAAAGCGTGTTATGTCAGGAATAGGCTTTTCAACTTTCAAGCTCGATTGCACTCAGCATAGCTGAAGGAGAATCTTGAGCTAGAGGAAAGAGAAGCAGGACGATAGACAGGTCTCTATCAGGTCCGCTTTGGATGAAAGGCTATCTGTGGCATGTCTCTTGACTCAGGGTCAGTACATAGAGACATGTATTGAACTGACAGAATGTGAGGTCATCTATCTGATTCAGATAGTATGACCTTTATATTTTGTTCCTGCCTACTAATCTATGGATTCATAGAGTGAGTAAGGCGGTCTGTTGGACACTTAATGTAGAATGACTGATGTCATTCCATTAGTGGACGATAGTGTTATCACAGAATATTGAGGCACGGCTATCTGTTGGTACAGATTAGCACGGCGTCTATTCTGATGATCTGCCCACTAGCCATTGGCATTGCCATTTGAGCTAGATGGGGGGGTCTATAACCAATGACGCGTATTTTTGTGACGCCCAAGGGGTTTTTTAGTCACAGTACGGCGGGAATTGGTTGCAGCCATTGCTGGGCTTGACATTTTTCATGTTTAATGGGAAGTGTTAGGCTCGGCAGGGGAGTACATTTTGGAGCGTTTCGCTCCGCCTTAAAACCACTAGGAGCATAGCTCCCATGGGGCGGAGCTCCACGATATAGAACGACTAGTTACCGGAGTGTAACTCCAGTTCTATGAGTGGAGCGGAGCCCCATAGGACTTAAGGCCCTACCGATCCTCTCTAGTCTCGCTGAAGATAATATCTCGGGAGGCAGATTGATGGAACGGGGTTCCTTATATAGGGACACCTGTACTCCTATTGGCTGTAGGTGTGTGCATAAATTTGCTTCAGGCTGTTCTGCCCTAGGGCAGAGGGTAAACCACTAGGAGCATAGCTCCCCTATGGGGCTCCGCTCCACTCATAGAACTGGAGTTACACTCCGGTAACTAGTCGTTTGCTATAGCAGGCTAGCATTAGATTACAACGTGCCTATAAGATGTCACTCTTGACTTTGGCGACTATTATTGCGCATAAAGGGCCGGCGGCGTCCTATTGCGCGTAAAGGGCCGGCGGCGTCCTATTGCGCATAAGGGCCGGCGGCGTCCTATTGCGCATAAAGGGCCGGGCGTCCTATTGCGCATAAAGGGCTGGCGCGTCATTGCGCATAAAGGGCCGCGGCGTCTTGCGCGTAGAGGGCCGGCGGCGTCCTATTGCGCGTAAAGGTCCGGCGGCATCCCTATATGCGCGTAAAGGGTCGGGCGGCGTCCTATCACGCGTAAAGGGCAGGGCGCCCTATTATACGTAAAGGGCCGCGGCGTCTATTGCGCGTAAAGGGCCGGCGGCGCCGGCTATCGCGTAGGGCTGGCGTCTATTGCGGCGTAAAGGGCCGGCGCGTCCCTATTGCGCGTAAAGGGCCGGCGGCATTATTGCGCATAAGGGCCGCGCGTCTATTGCGCATAAAGGGCCGGCGGCGTCCTATTGCGCATAAAGGGCCGGCGGGCGTCCATTCGCGTAAAGGGCCGCGGCGTCCCTTGCGCGTAAAGGGCCGGAGGCGTCCTATTGCGCATAATGGCCGGCGG
The DNA here is from genome assembly GCF_020615455.1 of Coregonus clupeaformis. Classification (NCBI taxonomy): domain Eukaryota; kingdom Metazoa; phylum Chordata; class Actinopteri; order Salmoniformes; family Salmonidae; genus Coregonus; species Coregonus clupeaformis. The sequence continues at coordinate 190,432 of NW_025534222.1, read as the reverse complement.
CATCCTATTGCGCGTAAAGGGCCGGCGGCGTCCTTTGCGCGTAAGGGCCGGCGTCCTATTGCGCGTAAAGGGCCGGCGCGTCTATTGCGCTGTAAGGGCCGGCGCGTCTATTGCGCGTAAAGGTCCGGCGGCGTCCTATTGCGCGTAAAGGGCCGGCGGCGTCCTATTGCGCAGAAAGGGCCGACGGCTTCCTCTTGCGCGCGCGCACCGGGAGTTTGAATTTTGGAGAGGCCGCGCCTCCCGTCCAATGGCCAACGGAGGAGGCCTGCGCGACGGGCCAATCGGGGTGGTGGGGAGATGGTGTCCAATCAGCAGGCCCCTCTGCCGGCTATATAAACTTCACTTAGGCATTTCGAGGCTATACTCCCGACTGTCAGAGAAGCGCCATGGCCAGAACCAAGCAAACCGCCCGCAAATCCACCGGTGGCAAAGCCCCAGGAAGCAGCTTGCCACTAAGGCTGCTCGCAAGAGTGCCCCGGCCACCGGCGGTGTGAAGAAGCCTCACCGTTACAGGCCCGGCACCGTGGCTCTGAGAGAGATCCGTCGTTACCAGAAGTCCACTGAGCTGCTCATCCGCAAGCTGCCCTTCCAGCGCCTGGTGCGAGAAATCGCCCAGGACTTCAAGACTCGACCTGCGCTTCCAGAGTTCCGCCGTGATGGCCCTGCAGGAGAGCTAGCGAGGCTTACCTGGTCGGCCTGTTCGAGGACACCAATCTGTGCGCCATCCACGCCAAGCGGGTGACCATCATGCCCAAGGACATCCAGCTGGCTCCGCCGTATTCGGGAGAGCGCGCATAAATGAGGATGACCTGAACTCCAAAAAATCCCCCAAAGGCTCTTTTTAAGAGCCACCTCCATATTTCCATCAAAAAGGCACAATTGTTCCATGTATACACGCACCTCTACATTACCCACCATGTATGTTGTTCACTAACACGTCTAAAAGCTACGTATTGCACCTTTTCGTTGCCTGAAGTCTAGCTTCAATGTGTGTGTGTATGTATATATATATATATATATATATATATATATATATATATACAACCATATATACAACCGTCTGGCATCATCCACTTCCTTTGGACTATAGTAGCACAGTAAAATGATTTACAAAGGAGGGGGAAAAGAAACGAGTGATAATATAGGCCGAATAGTTACAAGAATTGTGTTCAGATGAATAATTGACACTATTAGTTGTGTGTCATTAGTTGCCTTGAATGCAGTCCAGAAGAAACATTGCATGCCAACTTACTTTGAAAGTCCCATGTTGCAGTGCTGCTGAGAGACTCATGCAGAGGCCCAAACTTTACAGTGGAGCACGGAGGCCATCTTGTGGTTAAATTTGGGTACTGCACATTATGGTTATTTGTTCTTTAGGCCAGCGTTTCCCAAACGCGGTCCTGGGGTCCCCAAGGGGTGCGCGTTTTGCAAATTGTGCCGATCCGTTGTTTTTTTATCTATAATAGTCAAACTCCACCAAAACATTTGCTACCATCAGGAAGTACAAAGGCAGGATCGGCGCATGCGTTGCTGTATTCAGCACCGTTGTATGGACAGCGCTTGTGCTGCATCTCCACTCACGACACGGGTAATAGGGGAGGTCCGCGGTGCTGAAATGGACAGGGCCTCTGCCCAGTTGCCAAGGGGGTATTTCCCCGTTTGGGGGACTTTTGACACGCTATAGGCACAGTTGAGTACACCCCTCATCCAATAGACCCAGCAACTTCCTTTTTGGATCCACGTTTACGGTATAGGGATGCATTTGGGACATACCTTACGTCTCTGACCTTGTCAATATCAGCATTTCGGCTCTACTTACCGTGAAGTGACATCATAATAGTAGTACATTACAGTATACGTTTGTGTAAAATAGTACCATTTAAAGGGAGTATGTCAGGGTCAATTACTGACAAATGAGAACACACTAATCCTCAGGGGTCATTTAGGGGCAAAACGCACCACTTTGTGAAGGTTTTGTTTTGATTGAAGAGCAAGAAAAGTATTCATTGGTTCCACTTCTTTCCCTTCTAAATGCGTTTGCCTAAGGACAGGCAGTATGCACATATCTAAATGTTATTAAAAAATCAGTATTTTTTTGCCACTCAGAACACAGACATTTACCTTAAGGGGAGATACCCTCATTTTAGACTTCCCAAGCATACATTTTCATGACAGCATTCCTAATCTGCAGTAGGCAAAGCAGTTGAAAATCGGTAGGTTAACACCAAACCGTGAGGTGATTATGAATTCAGAGCAGTCGGATTAAGTCATAGTCAAATACATTTGAACAAATGAACAACAATATCACACGGAAAGTGATGTGAGCATTGCATTGTGAAAGCAATGACTTTACAAGAACACGTATTGCAACGCGAGGCATGTATTTCTAGATTAAACACTGATTCAGTATGATGAACAAGTACATGTATGATTTGGTGTGCTCTACTTGAACACGCGCTTAGAGTTTTGAAACCACTGCCTATATGATGAGCTGTCGTTGTTTGTTTTATTACCACGTACTTATGGAAATTGCACCGGTTGAGAGATGATGGCTCTCTTGTGCCTACGGTGAAGGGTACTTCTGATCCAGCAGGTGGTGCTAAGATCCCTCCCTATATGACTTGAATGATGAGTTGATTTATTCCTTATAGCTCCTAATGATTTTAAGGCCAGTGTTGGCAAACATGACTTGTGCTCCAGCAGGTGGCCAAGAAATCCCCCCTATATGACTTGACTGACCAGGTAGTTGATGGACTCCTTATAGCTCTTAATGATCTCAAGCAGAGTGTTGGCCACATGACCTCTGGTCCAGCAGGTGGCGGTGAAAATAGTCCCTATAGGAGTTGACTCATTTCTTTGAGGTCCTAAATGAAGCATAGGGCGTCAACAGTGCATCTCGGCCTAACCCTCGGGCCCATTTCTTCACTCGATGCTTCCGGTGTTCTTCATCTCCTCTTCAATAGTCCTTCTCCACGTCTTCCTTCCCGTCTTGCCCTGTGCGTTCCACTGAAGTGTCTGTGTTTTTTTATGTCGTTAGAGTTTTGCGCCACTGCGTGAACCCCCTTCCATTTCGACTTTCTGTCCCAGTTGGGTAGCTATCCATTATACTGTAGCCTACTTACTACCAATGTCACTGTAGTCAAAGGTGATTTTCGATTATTATGTATGAGTATTATTATATATTGTTATATTATTATGTTGAAGCCTATAGGGTGTGGTAACAGGACCTCTGTGATTTGTTGTTGTACTGTACATGTCAAGTATCTGCACTCTAGCCTAATTAGCCTAACCTGCTAGGGAAAAGTCACTTCCGGTCGTAGCTGTATCCCACCTAGTCAAAACCTTGTTAGTCCTTATCCTAAAAGGCACCCTCTGTTCCTCGATATACTCCACTGAGGGCCGGCAGCCAGTAAGTACAGGTAAGAGACAATTATGGCAACAATAAGTTGTCCTATGAAAGCTAGTCACATCTGAGATGTGAAACTGCACTGAATGATAAAGTGGCAGTCTGTGCTCTTGGGCCCTTATGGCATCAGTGCACCCCCCCCTCCAATTTGTCCCTTTTGAAATGAACAGTTGAGATGGGCCCTCTTTCTGTGGCCGTTCTTTGACGACACATCTGAGGCTATCCTGCGGAAATACAAATGATCAACATCATAACAATTATCCCATTATAAGAAGCTTTATTATTGGTTTGCTAAGAAAGGTACCATACAATATTGGCACATCACTATCACCTCTGTATGCGTAGGAAATCAATCCCTTCATTGTGTGTGTGTGTGTGTGTGTGTGTGTGGGTGTGTGTTTGTATGTGGGGGTGGGTAAAGGTACGCCACTCTCGGCCTCACAGTTTATGCATAGGGTCGTCATTATGCAACAAAATAGAAGACATTCCCAAATGTGCTTACATCATTGCGTAATGTCAGGGAGTCACACAAACAGTGTGTGCTGTTTGGCTGCAACACACATTAGGCATAAGGATGATGACAACTATTTTCTAAATGCTCCAGCTTGCAGAGGGATCACCACCCTCCCATCCACATCCCAGGTCCTCTTGGCCCCCTTACTGTCAGGCCGAGTGGTGTCTAGGGAAGAAAGAAGCAGAGTGATGTTTATTAATGACAGTCAATACAACACGTCCTTCCAGAGCTAAACAGAGTCATCCTACTAGTTCAGTGTTTCCCAACTCCAGCGGTAGAGTAGCCTACCCCCAACAAGACCCATTTTTCTTGGAGCCCTGGACAGCCACAGCTGATTGAACAACCGGTCACCTAATTACCAAGTCCTCAATGAGAAGAATCAGGTGCAACAACAACAACAACAACAACAACCACAACAACAACAACAACAACAATATGAGGACAGGGACACAGTGTACTAGCTGATCTCCCAGTTGTCACAGTTTGGCCTTGTGTTCCACATGGCCTATAGTCAGTATTTGAGTATGTTTCCGCGCACGTTAGTTGCTTTCACGTCATCTTTGAAATCGCTCCTCCCTAGTCCCCTAGAACGAGCGCCCTCCCTTTTAACGCCTCCGAACATATAACAGAGGCGCGCTTTCTGTGCCGCTGGCCTCAATCAGGTCGGCCAAACGCAGCAAATAATAGCGCACCCGCGGCTGAAAGTCATTCATTCACTTGAACTCAACTAGCGAACACACCATGTCTGGAAGAGGCAAAGGCGGCAAGGGACTCGGAAAAGGAGGCGCCAAGCGTCACCGCAAAGTTCTCCGCGATAACATCCAGGGAATCACCAAACCCGCTATCCGCGTCTGGCTGCGCCGCGGCCGCGACGTATTTCCGGTCTGATCTACGAGGAGACCCGCGGTGTCCTGAAGGTGTTCCTGGAGAACGTGATCCGTGACGACGATCACCTACACCGAGCACGCCAAGAGGAAGACCGTTACCGCCATGGACGTGGTCACGCTCTGAAACGTCAGGGACGCACCTGTACGGTTTCGGCGGTTAAACGCCTCTCTTCGAACCTCAACACCCGACTCGGCCCAAAGGCTCTTTTAAGAGCCACCCACATCCGCTTCAAAAGGGCCCATTCCATATAGTGTTTTTTTTTTTCAGTATGCTATTTAGTAGGAAAGTATGAGCCACTTCGAGTGGACAGGGAGTATTAATTAGAGGATTCTAATGTCCCTTCCAGTTTTAGCGCACAGAGGGAGGCCTATATCTGACAGTGGCAAAGTGTAGTGACGTTGTTATTTTGGGTCAAGCAATAGTGGAATTTGGACAACATAAAGCCACCACGAGTCGGTAGACGTGGCTCGAAAAGAGGGGGACAGCGCGCAAACACACACACACACACAGTCCAAAATGCGAGCCCTATGTCTGACGGTTGCTAAAGTGGGCAATTCTATCACCAGCATTATTTGGCACAACAATCGTGCCATTTGGACAACTATCAAAGGCCCCCTTTTTGAAACACACAATCCCCCATCGGTCACAGAGCATAGGCTATAGAGAGGGAGGGGAGGGGGTGAGGACTCCATGCGCGCCCTCAATTGTCTTTGTTCGGGAAGCTAGCCTCTGAGCGGGAAGGCTGCTTTGAGCACTAGAGCTCCACTGGGCAAATAGCAGGGGCGCCTACGAGCGGGCAGGGAGAGTGTCCACTGCCCCGCTGACTTTGCTTAGCTTCCTCTTCATAACACGGGTAAGCGCCCTTCACGCCCCTCATTCGTTTCTGAGAAGCAACGAGACATCATCATGCCCGAGCCAGCAAAGTCAGGCGCCCAAGAAGGGCTCCAAGAAGCCGTCACCAAGACCGCAGGGGAAGGACGGCAAGAAGCGCAGAAAGTCCAGGAAGGAGAGTATACGCCATCTACGTGTACAAGGTCCTGAAGCAGGTCCACCCCGACACCGGCATCTCCTCCAAGGCCATGGGAATCATGAACTCGTTCGTGAACGACATCTTCGAGCGTATCGCCGGAGAGTCCTCTCGCCTGGCCCACTACAACAAGCGGTTCTACCATCACCTCCAGGGAGATCCAGACCGCCGTGCGCCTGCTACTCCCCGGTGAACTTGCCAAACACGCCGTGTCCGAGGGCACCAAGGCCGTAACCAAGTACACCAGCTCCAAGTAAACAGCGCATTTGGACTGCTCTACTAACCCAAAGGCTCTTTCGCAAGAGCCACCCACTCTGTCAGTAAAAATAGCAATTCCATCGCCACCGAATGAATGTCGTAGGTAGGCTGCGATACATTGTAGGACCGCGGTTACATTGTATCAATGTTTAACGGGCGGCGCCGCGCCGGCTCGGTGAGCGGCTACATTGTATCATTTCCCCGCCCGTTCCAGCGTAGGGGTTTAGCGCGCCTTTTTTGTCTTTGCACGCTGAATATACCCATGTTTGTCGGCCTCCATTCCAGGTGAAGGCAATGTAAAATGGCACCATTTGACAAAGAGTGTAAATAAATAAAAAAGCAGTCTGTTGGGTTTGATTGGAAAGAAACGCCTTTTGTCGTTTATTGAGCGGATAGTCATTTTGAGTCGAGTTCCTGAATCGGTAGGACACGGACGGAGTGAATGGACGCTCCATCTTTGGACTATACCCTAATGATGTGAATGAGAAACGATAATGGCAAGAATAAAAGGGGGTGAATAATCCCCGTCTAGGAAGAATAGGAGTAGGCCTATATATATATATAAGGAACGTAGCTTCCACGTGACAAAGTGGGGAGCGAAACGGCCCAGCGAGCAGACTTGTCTCTGTTCAGAATAAAGTCATGTGGCCCAGTGGAAGGAGGCCACATAAAGTCATGTGGCTCGCTCGCTGTCTCTCTCACTCATTCACTCACTCAGTCTCTCTCTCTCTCTCTCTGTCTCTCTCTCAGTCACTCTCTCCCTCTCTCTCACTCACTCACACACTCTCTCTCTCTCTCACTCACTCACAGAGAGAGAGAGTGAGTGAGAGAGAGAGAGAGACTGAGTGAGTGACAGAGAGACAGAGACTGAGTGAGTGAGTGAGTTTCAGTGAGTGAGTGTGAGAGAGAGAGACTGAGTGAGTGAGTGATTGATTGAGAGAGAGACAGAGAGAGAGAGACACTGCGTGAGTGTGAGAGAGGGAGTGTGAGAGAGCAAGAGACTGAGAGAGAGACAGAGAGAGACAGAGAGAGAGAGACTGAGTGAGTGATTGAGTGAGAGAGATGGGGAGACTGAGAGAGAGACTGAGTGAGTGAGAGCTGAGTGAGTGTGAGTGAGTGAGAGAGAGAGAGCTGGAGTGAGAGAGAGAGAGAGAGAGAGACTGACTGAGTGAGAGAGAGAGAGAGAGCAGAGAGAAAGAGACTGAGTGAGTGGAGTGAGACTGAGTGAGTGACAGAGAGAGAGAGAGAGAGAGACTGAGTGAGTGAGAGAGAGAGAGAGAGAGAGAGTGTGAGTGGAGTGAGTTAGTGACTAGAGAGACAGAGAGAGAGAGACTGTGTGAGTGAGTGAGTGAGAGAGAGAGAGAGAGAGAGAGACTGAGTGAGTGAGTGAGTGACTGAGAGAGAGACTGAGTGAGAGAGAGAGAGAGAGAGAGAGAGAGAGAGACTGAGTGAGTGAGTGAGAGAGAGACTGAGTGAGTGACTTAGAGAGACAGAGAGAGACTGAGAGAGACTGAGTGAGTGAGTGAGAGAGACAGTCTCTCACTCTCTCAGTCACTCACTCACTCTCTCTCTCACTCACACACTCTCTCTCACTCACTCAGTCTCTCTGTGAGTGAGTGAGAGAGAGAGAGAGAGAGAGTGTGTGAGTGAGAGAGGGAGAGAGTGAAATAGTGAGTGTGAGTGAGTGAAAGAGAGACTGAGAGAGAGACTGAGTGAGCGAGACAGCAAGAGAGAGACTGGGTGAGTGAGTGAGAGAGAGAGTGTGTGAGTGAGTGAGTGAGTGAGTAGAGAGAGAGAGCGTGAGTGAGTGAGAGAGAGACTGAGTGAGTGACAGAGAGAGAGACTGAGTGAGTGAGAGAGAGACTGAGTGAGTGTGAGTGAGTGAGTGAGAGAGAGAGAGAGAGAGAGAGTGAGAGAGAGAGAGAAAGTGTGTGAGTGAGAGAGAGAGAGAGAGAGAGAGAGAGAGAGTGACTGAGATAGCGAGAGACTGAGTGAGTGAGTGAGAGAGAGACTGAGTGAGTGACAGAGAGAGAGAGACAGAGAGAAAGAGACTGAGTGAGTGAGTGAGTGAGAGTGAGACAGTCTCTCTCTCTCTCAGTCACTCACTCTCTCTCACACACTCTCTCTCACTCACTCAGTCTCTCTCTCTGTGAGTGAGTGAGAGAGAGAGAGTGTGTGAGTGAGTGAGAAGAGAGAGAGAGAGGGAGAGAGTGACTGAGTGAGTGTGAGTGAGAGAGTGAGTGAGAGAGAGAGAGAGACTGAGAGAGAGACTGAGTGAGTGAGGGAGTGAGAGAGACAGCAAGAGAGAGACTGGGTGAGTGAGTGAGAGAGAGAGTGTGTGAGTGAGTGAGAGAGATAGAGAGTGAGTGAGTGACTGAGAGAGAGATAGAGAGACTGAGTGAGGGAGAGACAGAGAGAGAGAGAGACTGAGTGAGTGAGTGTGAGAGAGAGAGAGAGACTGAGTGAGTGAGTGAGACTGAGTGTGAGTGAGAGAGAGAGAGAGAGAGAGAGACTGAGTGAGTGTGAGTGAGTGTGAGAGAGAGAGAGTGAGAGAGAGAGAAAGTGAGTGAGTGAGTGAGAGAGTGACTGAGCGAGAGAGAGACTGAGTGAGTGAAACTGAGTGAGTGAGTGAGAGAGAGAGAGACTGAGTGAGTGACTGAGAGAGAGAGAGAGAGAGAGAGAGAGAGAGAGAGAGAGAGAGAGAGAGAGAGAGAGAGAGAGAGAGAGAGAGAGAGAGAGAGAGAGAGAGAGACTCCCTCTATCTAGGCCTATATCAACGCACCATAACCCATGGGGCGCCAGCCTCCATAGCGCCAGCCAGACACCAAGAACCACAGACACAAAGACCGAGGCGAGTCAAGCTGCGGAGTCAAGCAGGTCAACAATATATTAGTAGAGACAGCCAACCTACCTACCTACCAGAAGACAACACACAATCTCACTGTGTAGAAATAGTAGGCTACAAATACAACAACAACAACACTCACACTGCCAGTGCACAAAAAGTACTAATACAATAACACACACACACACACACACACACACACACACACACAGTGCAAGTAAGCATGTCGTAGGACTGTTTATACCATGTGGATCCTGGACATACGACGAATACAACCTGAAACTTGAGGTACAACACTAGTCTCAGCCAGGCCTCACAGGTGCATGTGTTTTAAGGTCCCCAAAAGAGCGCTTCTTTAAAACACCCCTGACCACATCAGGGGACCCCAAACCATTTGACTCCCTTGCCAGACATCTCGGCTCACCACACAACAAGTGCTGCTCGCAATCGGATGCACTTTTAGGCCATTTAGGAGACAAATAGCACAGGTAAACCAGTGCGCACCGCTCCACCCGACAGTCGAACGGTGAGGTTTTGAGCGAGTCGCAACAAAATGCACGGCCCTTCCGCGGGCCACATGACTTTATTCTGAACGGAGACTGCTCGCTGGGCCATTCGCTTTTGGACCGAAAACACGGCTCCGTCGGTGACTTTTGGGCCGATATAGGCGAACAGAAAACACAAGTGAAAGAGCATTTGGCCAGCCCAGAGAAGCCGAGCTGGGTGCCTTGAGTCTACATGGTTCTCATGTCGCGTTTAAGGCCAGCCCCTGCTCGGTGTGGAGCTTCAATAGCGCAGAGCAGCGTCTACAGCAAACTTCTCCTCGCAGACCGTGTGTACGGACCAAACGACAGACAGACATGGCAGAAGTCGCACCAGCACCCGCAGCCGCCGCTCGGCCAAGGCACCCAAGAAGAAGGCAGCAGCCAAGCCCAAGAAAGCGGGACCCAGCGTAGGAGAGCTCATCGTCAAGGCTGTGACCGCTTCCAAGGAGAGGGCGGCGTGTCCCTGGCCGCGCTCAAGAAGACGCTGGCGGCAGGCGGCTCCGACGTGGAGAAGAACAACTCCCGCGTCAAGATCGCAGTCAAGAGCCTCGTCACCAAGGGCACCCTGGTCCAGACCAAGGGCACCGGTGCATCCGGCTCCTTCAGCTCAACAAGAAAGCTGTCGAGGCGAAGAGGACCGCCAAGAAAGCCGCAGTCCCCAAAGTAAAGAAGGTGGCCGCCAAGAAGCCCGCCGCGGCGAGAAGCCCAAGAAGGTAGCAGCCAAGAAGGCCGTCGCCGCAAAGAAGTCCCCCAAGAAGGCCAAGAAGCCCGCTACACCCAAAAAGGCCGCCAAGAGCCCCAAGAAGGTGAAGAAGCCGCGCGTGCCAAGAAGGCGGCCAAGAGCCCCAAGAAGGCTACAAAGGCAGCCAAGCCCAAAGCCGCTAAGCCCAAGGCAGCCAAGCCCAAGAAGGCAGCCTCCAAGAAGAAGTAAACCTATTACAAACAGTGTTCTACTCGACACATGTTTGTACCACAAAAGGCTCTTTTAAGAGCCACCCACCTCTTTCCATAGAAAGCGATTGATTTCCATGTACTACCTGTCGTGAAAAGAAATTACGCACACTAGGCTACTTTTAAGCACACAACATTGTCCCACTCTGGGTGTGTGCGAAGGGAGAAGGCATATACTAGAGGGCCAAAATGGCTTAGAAATTTGACCTCACGAGTGCACCCTCACCAGCCATTTATATATGAGCCACTGGGCTATTCCCCGTTCAGAGGCAGGCTGCTGTGATATGTTACAAGTGCCATGTAATAACAATCACAATACTATAGTGGCTTCGATTTCAAACTCAAGAGTGCACTCTCACCAGCTGTTTGTTTCCCATTTGGAGAGAAATAATGTGAGGATTTCATTTCGGACATTTTGGCGCTCACGCGAAATGACACAAAGTAACAAAGTCGGAGGGAAAACAAAGTAGCCTCTCACTCGCTGCCTGTGGGTGGGAACCGGCTTAGGGGCTGTCTGTCTGTCTGTCGTAAAATGCTTTACAAAGGAGGGGGAAAGAAACGAAGTGATAATATAGGCCGAATAGTTACAAGAATTGTGTTCAGATGAATAATTGACACTATTAGTTGTGTGTCATTAGTTGCCTTGAATACAGTCAGAAGAAACATTGCACGCCAACTTACTTTGAAAGTCCCATGTTGCAGTGCTGCTGAGAGACTCATGCAGAGGCCCAAACTTTACAGTGGAGCACGGAGACCATCTTGTGGTTAAATTTGGGTACTGCACACCATGGTTATTTGCTCTTTAGGCCAGCGTTTCCCAAACGCGGTCCTGGGGTCCCCAAGGGGTGCGCGTTTTGCAAATTGCGCCGATTCGTAGTTTTTTTAATCTATAATAGTCAAACTCCACCAAAACATTTGCTACCATCAGGAAGTACAAAGGCAGGATCGGCGCATGCGTTGCTGTATTCAGCACCGTTGTATGGACAGCGCTTGTGCTGCATCTCCACTCACGACACGGGTAATAGGGGAGGTCCGCGGTGCTGAAATGGACAGGGCCTCTGCCCAGTTGCCAGGGGTTATTTCCCGTTTGGGGGACTTTTGACACACTATAGGCACAGTTGAGTACACCCCTCATCCAATAGACCCCAGCAACTTCCTTTTGGATCCACGTTTACGGTATAGGGGATGCATTTGGGACATACCTTACGTCTCTGACCTTGTCAATATCAGCATTTCGCTCTATTTACCGTGAAGTGACATCATACTAGTAGTACATTACAGTATACGTTTGCGTAAAATAGTACCATTTAAAGGGAGCATGTCAGGGTCAATTACTGACAAATGAGAACACACTAATCCTCAGGGGTCATTTAGGGGCAAAAGCACCACTTTGTGAAGGTTTTGTTTTGATTGAAGAGCAAGAAAAGTATTCATTGCGCGCTGTCCCCCTCTTTTGAGCCACGTCTACCACTTTCGTGGTGGCTTTATGTTGTCCAAATGCTACTATTGCTTGACCCAAAATATCAACGTCACTACACTTTGCCACTGTCAGATATAGGCCTCCCTCTGTGCGCTAAAACTGGAAGGGACATTAGAATCCTCTAATTAATACTCCCTGTCCACTCAAAGCGGCTCATACTTTCCTACTAAATAGCATACTGAAGGAAAAAACACTATGGAATGGGCACTTTTGAAGCGGATGTGGGTGGCTCTTAAAAGAGCCTTTGGGTTTGAGTCGGGGTGTTGAGGTTCCGAAGAGAGTGCGTTTAACCGCCGAAACCGTACAGGGTGCGTCCCTGACGTTTCAGAGCATAAACCACGTCCATGGCGGTAACGGTCTTCCTCTTGGCGTGCTCGGTGTAGTGACTGCGTCCACGGATCACGTTCTCCAGGAACACCTTCCAGGACACCGCGGGTCTCCTCGTAGATCAGACCTGAAATACGCTTCACGCCGCCGCGGCGAGCCAGACGGCGGATAGCGGGTTTGGTGATTCCCTGGATGTTATCGCGGAGAACTTTGCGGTGACGCTTGGCGCCTCCTTTTCCGAGTCCCTTGCCGCCTTTGCCTCTTCCAGACATGGTGTGTTTGCTAGTTGAGTTCAAGTAAATGAATGACTTCAGCGCCGGTGCGCTATTATGTGCGTTTGGCCGACCTGATTGAGGCCAGTGGCACAGAAAGCGCGCCTCTGTTATATGCTCTCTCTAAAGAGCAAATAACGACTGGTTACCGGAGTGTAACTCCAGTTCTATGAGTGGAGCGGAGCCCCATAGGGGAGCTATGCTCCTAGTGGTTTACCCTCTGCCCTAAGGCAGAACAGCCTGAAAACAAATTATGCACACACCTACAGCCAATAGGAGTACAGGTGTCCCTATATAAGGAACCCCGTTCCATCAATCTGTCTCCCGAGATATTATCTTCAGCGACTAGAGAGGATCGGCAGGGCCGAAAGGTCCTATGAGGCTCCGCTCCACTCATAGAACTGGAGTTACACTCCGGTAACCAGTCGTTCTATATCGTGGAGCTCCGCCCCATAGGGGAGCTATGCTCCTAGTGGTTTACGGCGGAGCGAAACGCTCCCAAAATGTACCCCCTGCCGAGCCTAACACATCCCATTCAAAAATGAGAATAGGTCAAGCCCAGCAATGGCTGTAACCAATTTCCGCAGTACCGCGACTCAAGGAACCCCTCAGGGCGTCACAATATACCGCGTCATCGGTTATAGACCCGCCCCCCATCTAACTCAATGACAATGTCAATGGTTATTGGGCAGATCATCAGAATAGACGCCGTGCTAATCTGTACCAACAGATAGCCGTGCCTCAACACTATCGTCCACCAATGTAGTGACATCAGTCACTCTACATTAAGTGTCCAACAAAACGCCTTACTCACTCTATGGAACCCATAGATTAGTAGGCAGTAACAAAATATAAAAGTCCCACTATCTGAAACAGATAGGTGACTTCACATTCTGTCAGTTCAATACATGTCTCTATGTACTGACCTTGAGTCAAGAGACATGCCACAGATAGCTTTTTCATCCGAAGCGGACCTGATAGAGATCTGTCTATCGTCCTGCTTCTCTTTCCTCTAGCTCAAGATTCTCTTTCAGCTATACTGAGTGCAATCGAGCTCGAAAGGTAAAAAGCCTATTCTTGACATAACACGTTTTCCTAACCAGGGCGGACCTGATTGGAACCTGTCCAAGGTCCTGCTCTATCCTCTCCTCTTAGCTCAAAATCGCCTTTCAGCTCTGCTGAATGCCGACCAAGCTCAAAGAGTTGGAAAAAGTGCTATAATATGTTTCTTCTAATAAAAGCGGATTTATGACCCTGGTCACAATCCTGCTTTCTTTCTCTGTTTCCTTCTCAAGATCTCCCTTCAGCTACGCTGAGTACAGATCGAGCCAAAGAGTTAGAAGACATATCCAACAGATAGAAACGAATAAAAGGAGACGGTGTCACCCAAGACGCCGCTCTACCAATATCCACTACCTCTGTACCTCTGAAGAGGGCAGTATAAGCTGCTACTCCACGAGTGGAGTGCGCTTTAACACCCTGAGGCGGTTGTTGCCCCGCCGCCTCGTACGCCCGTCTCAATGCCTTCACAAAGCCAATGAGACAATCGCTGTTTTGAAAGTGGTCTACTCAATGCAGCCGCACCGTGACACACAAACAGCTGAGGCGATGACCTAATCGCTGCTGTGCTCTCAACGTAACACGCCAAAGCGCGTACTGGGCACAAACAATGAATCTTTTTCTCACTCCTCTCCCCCTGGGGAGGGGGGATAAAAAACCCACAATTCCACGGTCTGTGATCTATATGCACTGTTAATAACCTTCGGCACAAATGCCGGGTTGGGACGTAACACCGCTCTGCTGAAATCGCCATTAATGGCAAGGCAGTCGGGTCTCGTCGACAGTGCACTCAAATCACTGACCCGCTTAGCAGTAGTCAAGGCGAGCAACAGCGCCGTCTTGATAGACAGCATTTTGAAGGGTATTTGATTCAATGGCTCGAACGGCGCCTTACATAGCGCTTCGAGAACCAAAGCCAAATCCCATCGGGGCAGCGTAGCCCTAGTCATTGGCCTGACATAACACGTTTTCCTAACCAAGGCGGACCTGATTGGAACCTGTCCAAGGTCCTGCTCTGTCCTCTCCCCTTTAGCTCAAATCGCCTTTCAGCTCTGCTGAATGCCGACCGAGCTCAAAGAGTTGGAAAAACGTGCCATAATATGTTTCTTCTAATAGAAGCGGATTCATGAACATGGTCACAATCCTGCTTTCTTTCTCTGTTTCCTTCTCAAGATCTCCCTTCAGCCACGCTGAGTACAGATCGAGCCAAAGAGTTAGAAGACATATCCAACAAATAGCAACGAATAAAAGGAGACGGTGTCACCCAAGACGCCGCTCTACAAATATCCATTACCTCTGTACCTCTGAAGAGGGCAGTAGAAGCTGCTACTCCACGAGTGGAGTGCGCTTTAACACCCTGAGGCGATTGTTGCCCCGCCGCCTCGTACGCCGTCTCAATGCCTTCACAAGGCCAATGAGGCAATCGCTGTTTTGAAAGTGGTCTACCCAATGCAGCCGCACCGTGACACACAAACAGCTGAGGCGATGACCTAATCGCTACTGTGCACTCAATGTAACACGCCAAAGCGCGTACTGAGCACAACGGTAGTCAAGGCGAGCAACAGCGCCGTCTTGATAGACAGCATTTTGAGGGGTATTTGATTCAATGGCTCGAACGGCGACTTACATAGCGCTTGAGAACTAAGGCCAAAACCCATCGGGGCAGCGTAGCTCTAGGCATTAGCCTAAGCCGTTGCATTCCCAATAAAAACGTTTCACCAATGTGTGATTGAACGTTAAACCCTTCATGACCAGCTGAAAATGCCACTGCAACACTCGAATGGTGGATGGCGCTTTCTGCTTATCAGACATAAACTTTCGGCCACGGGCAGTGCGCGAATGCGTCTCTTCCCAATGGCGGATCGTCCCTGTTGTCTCAGGGAGAAACTTGACCACAGGGTGGGCTGCCGACATGAGACCCAAAAGTGACATGATCGATAGCGCCGTTACTGTGTAATTCGGACTACACTCCCTCAGGGCTAGTACCAATGCTGCCCTTCGAGGGTCCGAAATTCGCGCCCTCATCATTACAGTGTCTAGCTGTAGTCCCAGGTAGACTATCTGATGACTGGGCCAGGGTGCACTCCTTTTCCAATTCACAGCGAGCCCCAGACGCGTGAGATGAATCACTGTCTGTGTCGTGTAAGTAAACGTCAGCTCTGCTGACGGGCGAGAACCCGCAGGTCGTCTAGGTAGGCTAATATCCTTATCCCTTGACAACGCAGCGGTTCCAATGCCGCCTCCACACATTTGGAAAACGTTCTAGGTGCCAGGGCGTACCCAACGGCATCCTCTTGAACTCGTACACCCCTCCTCTATGGCCCACGCCTCCGCTATTCCCCAGCACTGGGTTGGTGAAATAGCCCAAGGTGGGCCCCCCTTTTTTTAAAAAAGGGAGAGGACCCATCAGCTCGTTCTGGGTGAATCGGGGGCTTGATACGATGGTTACGACCGTAACTGCAGTAATCTTGCCCTCCGTGAACGCAGCACGGGTCTGAACTGCACTGTCTGAGGTACTGGCCTGAGACAGAGCGCTCTTCCCAGAAAGCGATTGCGTCATCATGTCATTGTCTGACTGAGACTGCCGCTTGGCATGAGACTTATCCTTTACAGAACTCAACAGAATCTGAAAGGTGTAATCTCTGACCGATACCGCACTGTGGTGCCACAATGCCTCTTTACTGTTCCTAAGCGGCTGTTCAACGACACACTCAATGTGTGGTGAGCTGCGCTCAGAGCCATGGGCATTGACACATTCAGAATAAACCGGAGGCGTCAATACCTAGGTTATACTTATAACCCTGGTATTCCCGCTCTCCGTGAACGTCGCACGGGTCTGAAACTGCGCCGACTGAGGCATTAGCCTGCAGCAAGGCGTCATTCCCGGCTAGCGGCTGCGTCTTCATGTCACATTGGGACCGAGACAGCTGCCTGCTGAATGTGAGGTATCCTTTTGAGCCTGGGCGCGTTCAGTAAAAAGTGGGGGCGCCGATACACTGGGCACCTTAGTGACCGTGGTAATCGGGCCCCTCTTGAACGCAGCCTGGGTCTGGGTCGTACTAACAGAGACCTTAGTCTGTGATAGTGCGCCACCCCCAATGTGGTTATTATCAGCGCGTTCTGAGAGAATCGGGGGCTTTGATACGATGGTTACGACCGTAACTGCAGTAATCTTGCCCTCCGTGAACGCAGCACGGGTCTGAACTGCACTGTCTGAGGTACTGGCCTGAGACAGAGCGCTCTTCCCAGAAAGCGATTGCGTCATCATGTCATTGTCTGACTGAGGCTGCCGCTTGTCATGAGACTTATCTTTTACAGAACTCAGCTGAAAGATGTGATCTCTGACTGACACCACACGGTGGTGCCACAATGCCTCTCCACTGGTCTTATGCGGCTGTTCACTGACACACTCAATGTGTGGTGAGCTGCGCTCAGAGCCATGGGCATTGATACGTTCAGAATATACCGGAGGCGTCCATACCTTGGCTACCTTAGTAGCCCTGGTATTCCCGCTCTTCGTGAACGTTGCACGGGTCTGATCTGTACTGACTGAGGCATTAGCCTGCAGTAAGACGTCACTCCCGGCTAGCGGCTGCGCCTTCATGTCACATTGGGACAGAGGCAACTGCCTACTACGTGAAAACTTTACTACAGAGCTCCTAGGAGTCTGTAGTAAGAGATCTTCACTAGGTGAGCTAAGGCTGCGCCTTGCTACCTTTACCCCCTTTCCTCTCCTGAGCACGCTCAGCTACAACTCTAAGTGGGTTGGGCTGCGCTCAAGATGGTGAGGGAGAAAACATAGAACGTGGAGTGTTCCGAACCTTATGGAATAATTGTCCTTCTTTTGACAATGTCAATGAGAACAATCTCTTTATTCACACAATGTAACAACACAGCCCTCTACACCCTGAACAGTGGAGTAGGGGGAAAAACAGGGGGAAAAACAGTCTTGGTATCTTTCCTCCCTTCACCTCCTGTGTGCGTTCAGCTCTGCACCTCTGGTGGGCTAAACTACGCTCAGTGTGGTGAGTATTAGCGCGTTCAGAAAGAAGTGGGGGCGCCGATACACTAGGAAACTTCGTCACCGTGGTAATCGGGCCCTCCGTGAACGCAGCATGGGTCTGGATCGCACTAACCGAGACCTTAGTCTGTGATAGTGCGCCACCCCCAACGTGGTTATTATCAGCGCGTTCTGAGAGAAACGGGGGCGCCGATACGTGGTTACGCCCGTAACCGTAGTAATCAGGCCCTCCGTGAACGCAGCACGGGTCTGAACTGCACTGACTGAGGCGTTAGCCTGAGACAGAGCGCCGTCCCGGATAGCGGTCGCGTCATCATGCCATTATCTGGCTGAGACTGCAGCCTGCTATGTGAGACACTCACTACGGCACTCCTAGGAGTCTGTAAAGTGAGGTCTTTATAAGGTACACTTAATACCTTTTATATACCTGCCTTATGTGTGCATTCAGCAACGCACCATGGTGGGCTGAGCTGCACTCATAGTGGTAAGAGAGAGAGCGAGAGTGAGGAAGGTCGAACGCTCTCGGATGTATTATGGAAAAGGGGCTCTTTTTGACAGTGTCAAGTAGAGCCAACTCTTTATTACACACATCAACAAAAAACATTCTCCTCCATACACTCAACGGTAGAGTGGGGGGGGGACAGTGGGCTCGGTCACAGCGGGCGCTGTGCCGTCTTCCGTTCTCTCCCCCTCGCCTGTCATAAACGGCGTCTCTTCTGGCCGCCCTTCGGGTGATGCCAGGATGACGCTTTAATCCCTCTCTCGCCGGCACCTCTGGCGCTGCAGGGGGGGGGCGATGCCCGCTCCCTTGCTGCTGGAGAACGCCGTCTGACGCCAAGTTGTAGCGAGAGTAACGGCCGCCCTCCATCATATCCACTTCCGGGTTGGAGGGAATAGGGGCAGCTAATCTCCCACTGTTTAGCAGCCCACTCAATGAGATCTGAAAATTCAGAGCACAGAGAGGCTGTGGCGTCATCATCCAGGGATGTAATGACCTCACAATTTCCTGAAGGAAAAGGGGTGTTAAACATCTGGGTCAGTGTAATGAATTGTTCCAATAGAATATTCATTTCTTCCCCAATAGCCCTGTCATCTCCTGAGTCAGCGCCTTCAGATGATGCCTCAGCGCTGAGACTAACATTGATAGCACATCCTCAAGAGGAATATCCTCCCTAAAAATGCCCAACGCTGCTTCCACTCCTTCAGAAAAAGGAGGGCGCAGCTGGCGCATAGTGGGGGATTAATGAGGCCGTCCCTGGCATGCTGTGTCCCTCAACCCACGAAACATAATTCGGGGGGGGGGTGACAGCCGCCAAGGGGAACAGCGACATTGAGCTCTGAAAAGAGCTTTTGTTAAATACTTACCCTATGGGTAAGCTTGGTGTGCTCATTGTAGGAAGACGTTGATGGCTGGATATCAACGACGAAAATCTTCCTGAGTCTTCGTAAGGCTTCTTCTCTAGTCCAGTCGCTGAAGATAATGGGAGACAGATTGATGGAACGGGGTTCCTTATATAGGGACACCTGTACTCCTATTGGCTGTAGGTGTGTGCATAATTTGTTTTCAGGCTGTTCTGCCTTAGGGCAGAGGGTAAACCACTAGGAGCATAGCTCCCCTATGGGGCGGAGCTCCACGATATAGAACCATGGTGTGCAGTACCCAAATTTAACCACAAGATGGTCTCCGTGCTCCACTGTAAAGTTTGGGCCTCTGCATGAGTCTCTCAGCAGCACTGCAACATGGGACTTTCAAAGTTTAACTGCCATAAATGTTATTCATGTCATTATTAATGTTATTCATGTCATTATTCATAGGTTTTACATAATATCATTATTATTTGTACAACTTGTATTTTGAATATTGATTTCGCTTGTATTTATGTGATAGGAACTATCTGTACATTCTATGTTTTGTTGGGACGCTTTTAGTGGTGACAAGTTCCAGACATCGCGGTAAAGTAGCGGCGGTAAAGTTTAGTACTCTGAAAGATAAGTTAAATTAACGACGTGTTTATTTACAAGTATTCTTGTTTCTAAGTGGACCCATTTCCCTCTCAGTTGTGTGCAGCCAGCGAGGTATGTTCATTATGTTAATTATTTGTCGCGCATATTTACGTGCAAGGTTTCTGTAACGTGAACGCCAACTTGTGTTTTGTACATGTGTTGAAATGTATGTAAACAGTTCGACGGTGGAGAATTTAGTAGAATAATAAATCCGTCAGTGACCAGAACAGCGGCGTCGTGTATTTCCTGGAGGGAGTGATAGTTAGAAAACCCTTACCTCGAGTCCCCGAAATCTGTCTCGTACTGCTGCAGTGACCTGGTGTGTAGCTATACCTTTAACAAAAAAGAGCGTTTCAAACTGGACAAGTTCAGGTTAGTCCCTCCCTGTTTCGGCCGCTTTGTTTCCGTTTGGTTCCTGATGAATATACCCAGTATGAAAATGTATGCACTCACTAACTGTAAGTCGCGCTGGATAAGAGCGTCTGCTAAATGACTAAAATGTAAATGTAAAGGCAACGTTCAGTCGCCAAACGTTGTGGAATGTTTCAGATATAGTTACCACATATAGAGCCGACCTGATTTCTTATTCAAAATGTCATAGAGACATGTTTGCGGCTTCTTCTTTGGACGTTATATGTCGGTTTGCAACCAACTTTAAGGTGCATTACCACCACCGACTGGAGTGTGGACCTCAGTTCATCTTTCAATCACCCACGTCGGTAGATGCTCCTAAAAACCAATGAGGAGATGGGAGAGGAGAGGACTTGCAGCGGGTCGAGAGTCACAAATAGAACCGAGTTTTATTTTAGCGCCTGGCCACGTAGACGCTCGCTAACACTGTGGGTGAAATGATTGAATAACGTGTGTGTGTACATTTATTTAGCAACGAGTGGTCGGCCAGGTTAGCTTGTAATGCTCCGTGCGTTGGCCCGCTTGCTGGCAGCATGTTCGACTGTGCGTCAAGAATTCAGCATAGCAAGTTTGAATGAAGGTCTGGTTATTCACAGGTAAATAGTAGTAATATGCTCTAAACCGCTCTGGTAACAACGAACTTTGCTGCCCTGTTTCCAATCGTCCACATGGCTGGGTGAACCTATTCAAGTAAGTAAATACATTTTGAAAATGTAAAAAAAAAAACGATGTATTATTAGCTAACTAGCTACAGTGTATGCTAACTCAAATGAGCTGCTAACCTAGCTAGCTATCTAGCCGACTTTACATACTGTATAGATAGCTAGCTAAGTGAATTACATTTGACCAGCTACCTAACTTCATATTAGCTAGCTAACTTGATGTATTTATCACTGTAAAAAAAAAAAAATCCCAAATGCATTTGTAGGTAGCTAGCTAATAGCCATGGAGGAGGGTGAAAGGATAGCAGCCCCATCTGTCAAAGTGAGAGAGTAGGCTGTTCTGGAGAGGGCAGGTTCTGTTGTGTAGTTCCAGTCCCTAGAAGTGAGGACGGAGATAACAGTAACATCATATTCAGTGCGGTCTAATTTTAGTATAGTGAAGTCTGTTTCTTGTGAGGTTTTCTGTCCTCAGGTACAGAGAGCAGTGAAAGCCTGTCTGCAGATGAAGAGGTCCCGATGAAGAGCAGTGGTTCTCTGTCGTGGTCCTGGGGACTCGAAGGGGTTGCACGTTTTTTTGCCTTAGCACTACACAGCTGGTTCAAATGATCAAGCTTCAAGTGGTATTTATGTGTTCATTTGGGATTCTATCCTTGATATGATCCTGCTATTGTCACGTGCTGCACATGCATCTATCTATCCAATGTTATCATGATTTGTTATAAGGGATATGATACTTTAGTAATCCACAATGACCTGGTGATGTAAAAAGTCTAATAATGGCATTATCTTCCATATTCCTGAAGATACCTTGTAACTGGAGATTCCTTCAAAACGATTGCCTCCAGTTACCGTGTAGGGCACTGCAAGGTTGGGTGACCAGGGCCAACTGGGACTGCCTCCTGGGGGAATTCAGGCCTGTGTGTGAAGGCTTCCTGTGTCCTGCATAACTATCATGAGGATGGACGCGAGGACCAGGAGGGGACCTGCAGCTCGCCACCGTGTGCCAGAGGAGAGGTCTGCTGCTCTGCAGGATGTTACCAGGATGGGGGCCAACAACGCAGCACACGGCGGCGAGATCTTCACCTCCTACTTCTTCGAAGGGTGCTGTTCCCTGGCAACACCATAGACTACACTATGCACAACCAAAGGCTCTTTTAAGAGCCATCCACATTGCAATAAGAGTATTCTTCCATTGACTTAGCTTCGTTAACTGCAGTTATTCAATTCCCAGTTTCTCGCCTTTTGAGTTCTACTTCTCAGGTGAGGATGTCTGTACAAAAAAACAAAACAGGCTCTTTTAAGAGTCCCCCATATTGAAAACAATTAGACACCCTATAACCCACACCTACACACTCAATCTGATTGATGGATTGTGCAGTAAGCAAGCTCAGGTGTAGAACTGTGGCTCCTTCCACCTCCAAAAGGACAGGCCAGAGGACCAACCATGGAGAATAGTAAGACACTCCATTATTTATAGAACTACACTGTATTGTTTGTCCTCCTGTGTCTGTGCATGTTTTCCAGTATAAAGTACTCTGCAGCCACTTAGTGTGGACACCAGGTGAGGCCACACACAGAGATTCCTGTTGAACACTGTCTCTTTAACTACCTTATTTTCTCAATAAGTCTCTCTCCTTCACTTCATCCCTCCCCCCCTTCTCCCTAAATCCTCTAGGTTATATCAGTTGTGTTGGTGAACCCCTCCCGAAAATCAAAAGAAATCAGCCAAGACCTCAGAAAGAAATTGTAGACCTCTACAAGTCTGGTTCATCCTTGGGAGCAATTTCCACGTTCATCCTGCCGTCATACCACTCAGGAAGGAGACGCATTCCGTCTCCTAGAGATGAACGTACTTTGGTGTGAAAAGTGTAAATCAATCCCAGAACAACAGCAAAGGACCTTGTGAAGATGCTGGAGGAAACAGGTACAAAAGTATCTATATCCACAGTAAAATGAGTCCTATATCGACATAACCTGAAAGGCCACTCAGCAAGGAAGAAGCCACTGCTCCAAAACTGCCATAAAAAAGCCAGACTACGGTTTGCAACTGCACATGGGGACAAAGATCTTACTTTTTGGAGAAATGTCCTCTGGTCTGATGAAACAAAAATAACTGGCCATAATGACCATCGTTATGTTTGGAGGAAAAAGGAGAAGGCTTGCAAGCCGAAGAACACCATCCCAAACGTGAAGCACGGGGGTGGCAGCATCATGCTGTGGGGTGCTTTGCTGCAGGAGGGACTGGTGTACTTCACAAAATAGATGGCATCATGAGGAAGGAAAATTATGTGGATATATTGAAGCAACATCTCAAGACATCAGTCAGGAAGTTAAAGCTGGGTCGCAAATGGGTCTTCCAACTGGACAATGAGCCCAAGCATACTTCCAAAGTTGTGGCAAAATGGCTTAAGGACAACAAAGTCAAGGTATTGGAATGGCCATCACAAAGCCTTGACCTCAATCCTATAGAAAATGTGTGGGCAGAACTGAAAAGCGTGTGTGAGCAAGGAGGCCTACAAACCTGACTCAGTTACACCAGCTCTGTCAGGAGGAATGGGCCAAAATTCACCCAACTTATTGTGGGAAGCTTATGGAAGGCTACCCAAAACGTTTGACCCAAGTTAAACAATTTAAAGGCAATGCTACCAAATACTAATTTAGTTTATGTAAACTTCTGACCCACTGGAAATGTGATGAAAGAAATAAAAGCTGAAATAAATCATTCTCTCTACTATTATTCTGACATTTCACATTCTTAAAATAAAGTGGTGATCCTAACTGACCTAAGACAGGGAATTTTTACTAGGATTAAATGTCAGGAATTGTGAAAAACTGAGTTTAAATGTATTTGGCTAAGGCGTATGTAAACTTCCGACTTCAACTGTAAGCTGTGTCGGTGAACCCCTCCCTCATCTGAACTGGCTGACAGAGGGCACAGCAGGATCAGAGGTGAGAGGTCACTTGGTCGGGTCAACAGGGAGTATTATTAAAAAGATGCTTTACATTGAAATACAGATATAGATGTAGTAGTCCCAGAGATAATGATACAAGGTCAGTTTTGCATTTCACCTCCTGATGATGATGATGACTGACAGTGTTAGAATAACATGCCATCTCTCTCTCCATCTGTCTCTCGTCTGCAGGTATGTTTTGATGGGTGCCAACCTCCAGTCCAGTCCATCTCACCCGCTCTTAAGATCACCTTCTGGCCAACTGGGGGCCCAAGGCTGTTAGGAGACACCGCTAGAGACACTATTATGGAATTGTGATGACCTGAGAGAATATTAGGGTAGCACTGTAATTCATTAATCATATGCTGTCTTCCCTAGTAGCACTGTAATTCATTAATCATATGCTGTCTTCCCTAGTAGCACTGTAATTCATTAATCATATGCTGTCTTCCCTAGTAGCACTGTAATTCATTAATCATATGCTGTCTTCCCTAGTAGCACTGTAATTCATTAATCATATGCTGTCTTCCCTAGTAGCACTGTAATTCATTAATCATATGCTGTCTTCCCCAGTAGCACTGTAATTCATTAATCATATGCTGTCTTCCCTAGTAGCACTGTAATTCATTAATCATATGCTGTCTTCCCTAGTAGCACTGTAATTCATTAATCATATGCTGTCTTCCCTAGTAGCACTGTAATTCATTAATCATATGCTGTCTTCCCTAGTAGCACTGTAATTCATTAATCATATGCTGTCTTCCCTAGTAGCACTGTAATTCATTAATCATATGCTGTCTTCCCTAGTAGCACTGTAGTTCATTAATCATATGGGTCAATATCACCATAAGGTGCCTTTGAGACTTCCCCATTTCCCCCCAAAAAAGCGGAGATTTTCCATTGAACTTCATATTCATTGTATTAAGTATATGTTATGCTGTTAGAAATGCATATTGGTCAAGCTCCCACACTTTTTATAAATTAACTGCAATCAGACAATTTACATGCAAACAGCAAAATATGTCCACCCTGTCATGGACAATTTCAAAGCAGAATAAATACATTGTAATTACATAGTGATTATAAAACGTACATTTTCAGAAAACTATTTAGTCACTTTCTCAACAATATATTTTAGTTTATGGGAAAAGTATTTGGATAATAATGAAATTATGGCAAACTATTTGTTTCTCTATAAAATCTGCGAGAGTTGCACTTTCTTTTCTAAATAAAATCTAACAAAAAAGATATCTGGTCAAACTTTCAAACAATACTATTTGGCCCTCATTTGTTTATAAAGGAATCACACAAAAGATTTTGCTAACTTGTGAAAATAATTTGTTTATTTTCATAGAACATGAAAATAACAGGGTGGACAGTGACATGACAGGGTGGACCCTGGGCATGACAGGGTGGACATGTTGTGAAATGTCATTGAATGGCCTCATAAATGCAAGGAACAATGCAAGAAAATGATGTAAAAAATGCCTTTTCCCATGTAGGGGGAAATTACAAGTTGAACAGACTGTTTTGATCCACTCTATCTGCATGCAGCCACTGAATAAAGATGCCCAAAATGAGACATTAATGTGGCCTTCTAGCGTTAAACTCTGTACATCATTCTGCACAGTGAAAGTCAAACATTCAACTGTAGAACAAGAAGAAAAATGTTTTTTAAGTGGAGAACAGTTGATTTGAAAAAAACTGAATATTACAGAAAGATCACTTGGACGCATCTCCAAACAGTCTCTCCCTTTCTGCAGAGACATGGCTCAGTTCTGCAGTTGCTGTTCCACATACTTCCATGCAGACACTTCAATCTGTACAGAGCGCTTGTTCAGAGCCTGTGGTTCTGGTATTAGGCAAAGTACCTGCCAGTCATGGTACCAACAGATGTCGTCCCGAAGACTTGGCCATTTGAACTTGTTTATGCCATGGCGTTGCATACACTTAACTTTCACACTGTGCCCTTCTGCATCCATGATGATACCTGGGTATGCTTCATTGTCATAATTAACGACGCACCACTCTCCAATGTGCTTTACCTCAATCATTTCTGGTCTCCTAGGATTATCTGGTGTCTTTCCACATGCTGGGGACTTGTCAGATGAAACAGGAACATTAGCTAGAGTGACCTCTTGAAGGTTAAAGCAGGGGCAGTCCAAAACACCTTCCTCCCTTTTACACAGACATGAAATGTCTCTGTATTTCATTTGGCCGGGTGTCAGACTGATAGCTTGGTGGATTCTCATAGTGCCTTTTATGGCAGCTATTGCAGGTACCTCAGGCTTTGATTCAATATCCCTCTCTGGGATGAAGAACAGCTCGACAGATGTGTCCAGGCTTTTAGCTTGTTATACAAGCTCTGGGCATCAGGAATGTCTCCTCCACGGGCTACAATCCGGTCTGCTGACCTCTTGAGGGCCCCACCCACACCGTCTGGTGCCCCCTTCCCATGATTAGCCTCAAAGAAATTCCACGTTATTTCTTTGAAGCCATACTTGTAGGGTTCCGTTGAGAGGTAGAAGAAATGTCCCTTTTGTTGATACTGCGTTGCAGGCGTCGAGGGTGTCGTTCTCTCACTACCTTCTGAACTGGATCAAGGTGGGCCCAGATGGCCACAGGGTCGTGTCTTCCGGAGGGTGATATGGAGCAGAAGGTGTGTGGCGCTTGTTCACCAGTGGTGTAGAGCACTCCAGTGTGCAGACTGGCCTGCTTGTGTGAGCCTCCAAAATGCACAGATTGTATTTTCTTCGCTGTACTTACATGAGTAATTTTCGCTAAAATCTATATGCAAGAGGGACTCATTGTGCTTCAGACTCCTCCTGAGCTCCCTGTAGGCATCAAACTGCCATTTAATGTTGAAGACACGGCTCCTAAAATGGAGAAGCCTGGAAATCTGTGTTGAGCTCATGCTCTGTTGTTGTTGTTATCTCCCTTTTCACTGTTATTGTTGACACCTTCTCATCCTTCTTGATCTTCTCTGTCATCCACCGAGATAAACGAATGTTCTCTTCCCCAGGGGTTTTCAGCATCGGGGTGACAAGTTAGGAGGCATTCACTGCACTCACCATAAGCACGGACCTTGGCTTTCGGGTCACACTTTTTGGTTGCTTCAGACATTTCCTCAATATTTCTTGAGGACAGTAACCCTTGGCTCTGCAAGGCATTGGCATCATGCTGATTTTCAGGAGTTTCAGCAGGGGAGTTGGGTGGTGTCTCTGACTGTAGCAAAGCACTGGCCCTGTTTCTGGCTCTGGCTTGACTTTTTGCCTCTCTCCATTTCTTTCTTTTTGCCCTCTTCTCTCTCTCACTGAGCTCATTGACACCCTTCTTCTTTCCAGTCTCTGTCTTTTTTCCATTTGACCCTTTCTTTCTCAAGGTACTTTCTTCTTCTGTCTGGGTCAGCATCACGACGTTCCCGATATCTCCTTGCTATCTCAGCTCCTTTTGATCTCATTCCTTGAAAAAGACGATTCAAAATGTTCCCTTACACACTTTAATTGGCAGTCCCGGTAAACTAGGCTTGCATTATCAAACTAGGTTTGCTGATACCGATATCGCCAAAAAATTGTCCATATTGTCCATTCTTACTATGTATAGCATGTACTGTTATAAAATGTGTGTAATAGCTGTTGTAATATGTGTAACATTATCAGTATGTGGCCTAAACTATGCACATGTCCTTCCTGTCATGAACCATGTCCACCCTGTCATGGAAGGCTTGCTGACAGGGTGGACAATGACAGGGTGGACATTTTTGGCTAATGTTAGCATTTAATGAGCACATGGTGGACCTTCACTTAGCAACATACTACAGTTAGCAAGCTGACTGTGTACTGTTTTACAAATATATTTCAAAGTTCTGATAGGTTTTTCTATCAATTGATATTTCACTATGACAGAGTGGACATGTTAAGCTTGACAACATCCAACTACACACATAATATGATGAAAATTATGAAACATAAGTGTAAATACTTACTCTGCAACTAGACACTGCTTCAGCCTTCATTGAAGAAAGACAAAATGCTCGTAGTGATGTCACTGAAAACATCAGTGGGTTTCTTAAAGGGGCAGTTACCCCATAATGACAGGGTGGACAGCAATTTCAGGGACACATGCAAAATGTTCAATATGATTATGAAAATACAATATACATGATCAAAATTACTTGTTTTATCAAAGAACTTATTGTGGACAGTAAAACCATGTAAAAAAAAAATTGGATTTAGTATCATTTAACCACTTATTACACACACTGTAGTTAGCAGAGCAGTGTGTGGGACATGCCAAAATCACGTACATCCAATGAAAAATGTTTAATAAAATGAAGGAAACACTTTTTTAGAGACTTATCATTCTACTGATATGTGTGCAAATGTTTGGCCACTTATAATAAGACCTCAGACTTTCATTATTCTGCTACATTTTCATGATGACTGAGTGAGTCTGATGAGGACACCAAAGGCACCCCTCATAGTGATATTGACTCATATGCTGTCTTCCCTAGTAGCACTGTAATTCATTAATCATATGCTGTCTTCCCTGCTCCTCTATTCTTTCCCTTTCTGTCTTTGACACTCTCTCACACCTCTCTCCCCACCTCCTCTTTCTCACCTCTCTCCCCACCTCCTCTTTCTCACACTCTCTCCCCACCTCCTCTTTCTCCCACCTCCCCACCTCCTTTCCACACCTCTCTCCCCACCTCCTCTTCTCACACCTCTCTCCCCACCTCCTCTTTCTCACACCTCTCTCCCCACCTCCTCTTTCTCCCACCTCTCTCCCCACCTCCTCTTTCTCCCACCTCTCTCCCCACCTCCTCTTTCTCCCACCTCTCTCCCCACCTCCTCTTTCTCACACCTCTCTCCCCACCTCCTCTTTCTCACACCTCTCTCCCCACCTCCTCTTTCTTCCTCTGTTTTTATAATGCACACCAGATGTGCATTGAAGTACAGATTTAACTTCTATTTAGAATATATATTACAATTATATTTATAATGCATGTATTATGTGTTTATAACACTTTGATAATGAACTTCTTTCAATAAAACGTTTCACATTCTCTACTGGTTGAAATTAAGTCTCATTTGATGAAATACTACACCTATCCAGTGTCCTCAGATCAGTGCAGATGAAGGAAATTAGATAGTGAGATGAACCGGTTTAGTGAGATTAACCAGTTTTAGAGTATTTACATGATGCATAGGAAGTGTAGTGTACTGTTTTTAAAATTCTGTTTCTGTATACAGTATATATATTTATACAACCATATATACAACCGTCTGGCATCATCCACTTCCTTTGGACTATAGTAGCACAGTAAAATGCTTTACAAAGGAGGGGGAAAAGAAACGAGTGATAATATAGGCCGAATAGTTACAAGAATTGTGTTCAGATGAATAATTGACACTATTAGTTGTGTGTCATTAGTTGCCTTGAATGCAGTCCAGAAGAAACATTGCATGCCAACTTACTTTGAAAGTCCCATGTTGCAGTGCTGCTGAGAGACTCATGCAGAGGCCCAAACTTTACAGTGGAGCACGGAGGACATCCTGTGGTTAAATTTGGGTACTGCACACAATGGTTATTTGCTCTTTAGGCCAGCGTTTCCCAAACGCGGTCCTGGGGTCCCCAAGGGGTGCGCGTTTTGCAAATTGCGCCGATCCGTTGTTTTTTTATCTATAATAGTCAAACTCCACCAAAACATTTGCTACCATCAGAAAGTACAAATGCAGGATCGGCGCATGCGTTGCTGTATTCAGCACCGTTGTATGGACAGCGCTTGTGCTCCATCTCCACTCACGACACGGGTAATAGGGGAGGTCCACGGTGCTGAAATGGACAGGGCCTCTGCCCAGTTGCCAAGGGGTTTTTCCCGTTTGGGGGACTTTTGACACCCCTCATCCAATAGACCCCAGCAACTTCCTTTTGGATCCACGTTTAAGGTATAGGGGATGCATTTGGGACATACCTTACGTCTCTGACCATGTCAATATCAGCATTTCGCTCTACTTACCGTGAAGTGACATCATAATAGTAGTACATTACAGTATACGTTTGCGTAAAATAGTACCATTTAAAGGGAGCATGTCAGGGTCAATTACTGACAAATGAGAACACACTAATCCTCAGGGGTCATTTAGGGGAAAAACGCACCACTTTGTGAAGGTTTTGTTTTGATTGAAGAGCAAGAAAAGTATTCATTGGTTCCACTTCTTTCCCTTCTAAATGCGTTTGCCTAAGGACAGGCAGTATGCACATATCTAAATGTTATTAAAAAATCAGTATTTTTAAGGCCACTCAGAACACAGACATTTACCTTAAGGGGAGTTACCCTCATTTTAGACTTCCCAAGCATACATTTTCATGACAGCATTCCTAATCTGCAGTAGGCAAAGCAGTTGAAAATTGGTAGGTTAACACCAAACCGTGAGGTGATTATGAATTCAGAGCAGTCGGATTAAGTCATAGTCAAATACATTTGAAGAAATGAACAACAATATCACACGGAAAGTGATGTGAGCATTGCATTGTGGAAAGCAATGACTTTACAAGAACACGTATTGCAACGCTGAGGCATGTATTTCTAGATGAAACACTGATTCAGTATGATGAACAAGTACATGTATGATTTGGTGTGCTCTACTTGAACACGCGCTTAGAGTTTTGAAACCACTGCCTATATGATGAGCGGTCGTTGTTTGTTTTATTACCACGTACTTATGGAAATTGCACCGGTTGAGAGATGATGGCTCTCTTGTGCCTACGGTGAAGGGTACTTCTGATCCAGCAGGTGGTGCTAAGATCCCTCCCTATATGACTTGAATGATGAGTTGACTTATTCCTTATAGCTCCTAATGATTTTAAGGCCAGTGTTGGCAAACATTACTTGTGCTCCAGCAGGTGGCCATGAAATCCCTCCCTATATGACTTGACTGACCAGTTAGTTGATGGACTCCTTATAGCTCCTAATGATTTTAAGGCCAGTGTTGGCAAACATGACTTCTGCTCCAGCAGGTGGCCATGAAATCCCCCCCTATATGACTTGACTGACCAGGTAGTTGATGGACTCCTTATAGCTCCTAATGAACTCAAGCAGAGTGTTGGCCACATGACCTCTGGTCCAGCAGGTGGCGGTGAAAATAGTCCCTATAGGAGTTGACTCATTTCTTTGAGGTCCTAAATGAAGCATAGGGCGTCAACAGTGCATCTCGGCCTAACCCTGTTCCGGGCCCATTTCTTCACTCGATGCTTCTCGTGTTCTTCATCTCCTCTTCAATAGTCTTCCTTCCCGTCTTGCCCCGTGCGTTCCACTGAAGTGTCTGTGTTTTTATGTCGTTAGGAGTTTTGCTCACTGCGTGTCCCCTTCCATTTCCACTTTCTGTCCCAGTTGGGTAGCTATCCATTATACTGTAGCCTACTTACTACCAATGTCACTGTAGTCAAAGGTGATGTTCGATTATTATGTATGAGTATTATTATATATTGTTATATTATTATGTTGAAGCCTATAGGGTGTGGTAACAGGCCCTCTGTGATTTGTTGTTGTACTGTACACGTCAAGTATCTGCACTCTAGCCTAATTAGCCTAACCTGCTAGGGAAAAGTCACTTCCGGTCGTAGCTGTATCCCACCTAGTCAAAACCTTGTTAGTCCTTATCCTAAAAGGCACCCTCTGTTCCTCGATATACTCCACCGAGGGCCGGCAGCCAGTAAGTACAGGTAAGAGACAATTATGGCAACAATAAGTTGTCCTATGAAAGCTAGTCACATCTGAGATGTTGAACTGCACTGACTGATAAAGTGGCAGTCTGTGCTCTTGGGCCCTATATGGCATCAGTGCACCCCCTCCAATTTGTCCCTTTTGGAATGAACAGTTGAGATGGGCCCCTCTTTCTGTGGCCGTTCTGTGACGACACATCTGAGGCTATCCTGCGGCAATACAAATGATCAACATCATAACAATTATCCCATTATAAGAAGCTTTATTATTGGTTTGCTAAGAAAGGTACCATACAATATTGGCACATCACTATCACCTCTGTATGCGTAGGAAATCAATCCCTTCATTGTGTGTGTGTATGTGTGTGTGTGTTTGTATGTGGGGGGGTGTATGTGGTGGGGGGTAAAGGTACGCCACTCTCGGCCTCACAGTTTATGCATAGGGTCGTCTTTATGCAACAAAATAGAAGACATTCCCAAATGTGCTTACATCATTGCGTAATGTCAGGGAGTCACACAAACAGTGTGTGCTGTTTGGCTGCAACACACATTAGGCATAAGGATGACGACAACTATTTTCTAAATGCTCCAGCTTGCAGAGGGATCACCACCCCTCCCATCCGCACCCCAGGTCCTCTTGGCCCCCTTACTGTCAGGCCGAGTGGTGTCTAGGGAAGAAAGAAGCAGAGTGATGTTTATTAATGACAGTCAATACAACACGTCCTTCCATAGCTAAACAGAGTCATCCTACTAGTTCAGTGTTTCCCAACTCCAGCGGTAGAGTAGCCTACCCCCAACAAGACCCAGCCCTGGACAGCCACAGCTGATTGAACAACCGGTCACCTAATTACCAAGTCCTCAATGAGAAGAATCAGGTGCAACAACAACAACAACAACAACAACACAACAACAACAACAATATGAGGACAGGGACACAGTGTACTAGCTGATCTCCCAGTTGTCCACAGTTTGGCCTTGTGTTCCACATAGCCTATATCAGTATTTGAGTATGTTTCCCGCGCACGTTAGTTGCTTTCACGTCATCTTTGAAATCGCTCCTCACTAGTCCCCTAGAACGAGCGCCCTCCCCTTTGTAACGCCTCCGAACATATAACAGAGGCGCGCTTTCTGTGCCGCTGGCCTCAATCAGGTCGACCAAACGCAGATAATAGCGCACCGCGCACCGGCGCTTAAGTCATTCATTCACTTGAACTCAACTAGCGAACACACCATGTCTGGAAGAGGCAAAGGCGGCAAGGGACTCGGAAAAGGAGGCGCCAAGCGTCACCGCAAAGTTCTCCGCGATAACATCCAGGGAATCACCAAACCCGCTATCCGCCGTCTGGCTCGCGGCGGCGTGGAAGCGTATTTCCGGTCTGATCTACGAGGAGACCCGCGGTGTCCTGAAGGTGTTCCTGGAGAACGTGATCCGTGACGCAGTCACCTACACCGAGCACGCCAAGAGGAAGACCGTTACCGCCATGGACGTGGTCTACGCTCTGAAACGTCAGGGACGCACCCTGTACGGTTTCGGCGGTTAAACGCACTCTCTTCGAACCTCAACACTTTCGACTCGAACCCAAAGGTTCTATATCGTGGAGCTCCGCCTCAGGGGAGCTATGCTCCCTAGTGGTTTACCCTCTGCCCTAGGGCAGAACAGCCTGAAGCAAAATTATGCACACCCTACAGCCAATAGGAGTACAGGTGTCCCTATATAAGGAACCCCCGTTCCATCAATCTGCCCTCCCCATTATCTTCAGCGACTGGACTAGAGTGAAGAAGCCTAAGAAGACTCAAGAAGAATTTCGTCGTTGACTGCCAGCCGTCAACGTCTTCTAAATGAGCACACCGAAATATCCACCCCCCAAAGGCCCTTTTCAGGGCCCTTTGTCGTTGTACTTCCATGGCCACTGCGGACCCCCACGACCTATGTTTCGTGTGCTTGGGACCGCAGCACGCCAAGGACGGTCTCGACAACCTCCTAATTGCGCTCCTGCGCTCTCCTTCCTATGAAGGAGAGAAAGCAGCGCTGTGCGTTTTCAAGGAGGATGTCCCTCTTGATGATGCAATGTCCGTGCTCGCCTCTGGCTCAGAGGCATCAGCGGACAGTGCGGAATCAGAGGATGACAGGAGAGCGCCGAGCCGGATGTCCCAGTGGGGCAATCCGGAGCTCTGGCGCCAGCCTTTAAGACCCCCTTTCCATCGGGAAGCGTGAGGTCTGAAGGTTCCCTGTGCGAGGAAGACATGAGCTCTGTTAGGTCAGAAGCTCTGTCCTTCGCGGCAGCCTCTCTGCGTGCTCGGACTTTCCCGAACTCATTGAGAAGGCGGCCACTCGACTGGAGATTGCGCTGCCCCACCTCCCCCTCCGATGGAGGTGGATTTGATGGAGGGCGGCCCCTACTCCAAGCCGAGAAGGGCGGCTGAGCCAATGGCTCCAGCCTTGCCCTCTCTTGGCAAATATGTCGAGGGCTCGTGGGGGCACCTCTGGCGGCGCGTCGCGGCCAGAGTGTACACCCCATTCACCAGAGTGGCTGGATATGAGTGGGCAGCTAGGGGAATCCCCAGGCTCGAAGGCGCCATGACGGCGTTCCTAGTGCCGGGTTCGAGTCCCTGGGCAGCCTCCAAGAAGGCCACCCTGCCAGCACAGAAGGACAGGTTCACAGCCCAATTGGCTGAGAAATCCTTCACGCTGGGAGCCCAGAGCGTTGCGGCGGCGAACAACATCGCCCTCCTCGCGGCCTCCCTGTCCCGTCTCACAACGGGCAGGTCTGAGATGACCAGCGAGGAAGTGGAGGAGGCCTCCAGGATTTCCGGAGCCATCCTCCACCTGACGCATAGCGGTTGCTATATGTGCGGGCAGGACCATGGCCACCTCGGTGGTCACGGAGCGGCACCTCTGGCTGTCGATGACGGCTATGAAGGAGACCGACAGAGCATCCTTGCTCAACGCCCCCGTCTCCAGCGAAGGCCTATTTGGCCTCGCTGTGAAGGACGCCACAGAACGCATCGCCAAGCTGGACGAGGAGAGGAGGCACCTGGCGAAGCATTTGCCGCTGGCAATGAAGGCCAGCAGAGCCCCAGCCAACCCGTCCACCTCTAACGCCCCCAGTAAATCCGCTGGGAGGCGAAGGCCCAGGCGACAGACGCACACCCCAGGCGGCAGGAGAGCGGGCTCGGCCCCTCCAGCAGCGACGGTGACGGCGTCGGTTCCGCCGGCAAGAGAGGTCGTCCAGAAGCCAGCCTGGCAGCACCAGAAGGTCTCCCAAAAGAGGCGGCATCTTTGACGAGGCGAGGGGGAGAGAGCAGAGGACGGCCCGGCGCGTGACGCAGAGGGGCCTACTGTTCCCCCCCACCCCACTGTTCAGGGCGTGGAGGGCTGTTTTTATAATTATGTGAATAAAGAGATGATTCTCACTGACATTGTCAAAGAAGGACATTTATTCCATAAGGTTAAGAACACTTCACGTTCTATGTCTCTCCCTCACCATCTTGAGTGTAGCTCAACCCACTTAGAGTGTGTAGCTGAGCGCGCTCAAGAGAGGAAAAGGGTAAAGGTAGCAAGGCACTGCCTTGGCTCACCTAACAAAGATCTCTTACTACAGACTCCTAGGAGCTCTGTAGTAAAGGTCTCTCATAGCAGGCAGCTGTCTCTGTCCCAATGTGACATGAAGGCGCAGCCGCTAGCCGGGAAGAACGCCTTGCTGCAGGCTAATGCCTCAGCCGGCGCAGTTCAGACCCGTGCGACGTTCACGGAGAGCGGGAATACCAGAGTTACAAGTGTAACCAAGGTATGGACGCCTCCGGTCTATCATGAACGTATCAATACCCAGGGCTCTGAGCGCAGCCCACCACTCACTGAGTGTGTTGTTGAGCAGCCGCATGAGACCAGTAAAGAGGTGTTATGGCACCACCGTGTGGTACCAGTCAGAGATTACACCTTTCAGACTCAGATGAGTACTGTAATGGATGGGTCTCATGGCAAGCGGCAGTCTCAGTCAGACAATGACGTGATGACGCAATCGCTATCCGGGGAGAGCGCGCCGTCTCAGGTTAATGCCTCAGACAGCGCAGTTCAGAATCGGTGCTGCGTTCACGGAGGGCCGGATTACTGGAGTTACGGGCGTAACTAACGTATCAAGGCCTCCGATTCACGAACCAGCTGATGTTTCCTCTCCCTTTCGAGGGGGCCCCCTGGGCTATTCCACCAACTCAGTGCTGGGGAATAGCGGCGGCAAGGGCCATAGAGGAATACAGGTCCTTCCTACTGGACGTAAAAGAGCTTCGTGCACGTCCGCTTTCTCTGCATTGCTGGCAGTGGCAACGAAGCTGTACCCTCTCACGCTGGCTAGAACAGACGTTAGAGAAGGGTTATGCCCTCCAATTCCATCGGACCCACCCCCCGTTTCGGGGAGTGGTGGAAACGGTGATGAAAACGCCGGACAAAGTAGCCGCTCTGATATCAGAGATCACGGAACTTTTGGCGAAGGAGGCGGTCACAGTAGTTCCCGAGAGCAAAGGAACAAAGGGCTCTATTCGCCCTATTTCCTAGTGCCCAAAAAGACGGGGGGAGTGAGGCCGATTTTGGATTTACGCATTCTCAACGAGAGCATAACCAAACGGCCCTTCCGAATGCTGACGACAAAAACGTCTACTGGAATGTGTCCAGAAGGGAGACTTTTGTACAAGCATAGACCTAAAGGGACGCGTACTTTCATGTGCCGATTCAATTTCGCCACAGAAAGTTTCTGCGGTTCGCCTTTCAAGGGGTGGCGTACGAGTTCACGAGGATGCCGTTTGGTACGCCCTGGCACCTCGAACGTTTTCCAAATGTGTGGAGGCGGCATTGGAACCGCTGCGTCGTCAAGGGATAAGGATATTAGCCTACCTAGACGACCTGCTGGTTCTCGCCCCGTCAGCAGAGCTGGCGTTCACGCACACGACACAGACAGTGATTCATCTCACGCGTCTGGGGTTCGCTGTGAATTGGAAAAAGAGCGCACCCTGGCCCAGTCATCAGATTGTCTACCTGGGACTACAGCTAGACACTGTAATGATGAGGGCGCGAATTCGACCCTCGAAGGGCAGCATTGGTACTAGCCCTGAGGAAGTGTCGTCCGAATCACACAGTAACGGCGCTATCGATCATGTCACTTTTGGGTCTCATGTCGGCAGCCCACTCTGTGGTACCGCTGGGGCTTCTGCACATGCGCAGAACACAGCGGTGGTTCGCCTAACTAAGACTAGACCCAGTGCGTCAACGTCATCGGTTGGTGGTGGTTCCTCTCTCGCTAAGAGCAGACCTGGACTATTGGAGGAACCCGTGCGTTCTCACGCACGGAGTCCCGATGGGCAAGGTGTCATCCTACATTCCAGTGTATACAGATGCCTGTCTAACTGGATGGGGAGGGACATGTCAGTCTCAAGCGATAGGTGGTGCATGGCCTCAATCAGGTCGGCACATAAACCTCTTGGAGTTGGAAACGGTTCGAACTGGTTTTGAACCACTTCGCGTCTACCCTTCGGGGTCGCGATGTGTTGGTTTGGTCAGACAACCGGACCACAGTAGCTCACATAAATCGCCAGGAGGGGTCAGGTCTCCTGCCCTCCACAGGGCGGCAGAGGAATTGTGGCTGTGGGCTCACAAGCACCTTCGCTCGTTGAGAGCAGCGCACATTCCGGGCTACTTGAACGTAGGGGCAGATCTCATGTCAAGAGGGGGTCCTCGAGACGACGAGTGGTGTCTGCACCCAGACATTGTTCTCCAAATTTGGAAACAATTCGGGAGAGCCGAGGTGGATCTGTTCGCGTCACGTGTGAACGCCGCAGTGTCCCCTATGGTTCTCCCTGAGACAACAGGACGAGCCGCCATTGGGAAGAGACGCGTTACGCACTGCCCGTGGCCGAAAGTTCTCCTGTATGCATTCCCTCCGCTGTCTTGCATTCTCCCACTGCTAGCCAGGGTGAGATCAGAGGAGCTAACAGTGATACTGATAGCGCCCGATCGCCCGGGGGCTCCGTGGTTTGCAGAGATGAGTCAGATGTTGATTGTGCCACCTTGGACAATTCCACATCGACGAGACGCGTTGAGCCAGGCGGGAGGCGCGATAGGGCAGTGGCCCATAATCGGCCAACCACTGAAGGCTTGGTTCCTGAACGGGACAGGTTGAGGCGCCGTGGGTTATCTGATGCAGTGATCAGAACCATACAGAGCGCTAGGGCCAGTTCCACTTCCAGGATGTACACAAGCAGATGGAATGTTTTCTCACAGTGGTGTAACACACAGGACGTAGACCCCATGAGCTGTCAGGTAGAGAGTGTGCTCTCATTCCTGCAGTTTATGTTTGATAAGCAGAAATCGCCCGCCACCATTCGAGTGTTTGCAGCGGCAATTTCAGCTGGTCATGAAGGGTTTAACGGGAAAAACCTGTTCAGTCACCCATTAGTGAAACGTTTCTTATTGGGAACGCGACGGCTTAGGCCAATGCCTAGAGCTACGCTGCCCCGATGGGATTTGGCTTTGGTTCTCGAAGCGCTATGTAAGTCGCCGTTCGAGCCATTGAATCAAATACCCCTCAAAATGCTGTCTATCAAGACGGGCGCTGTTGCTCGCCTTGACTACCGCTAAGCGAGTCAGTGATTTGAGTGCACTGTCGACGAGACCCGACTGCCTTGCCATTAATGGCGATTTGAGCAGAGCGGTGTTGCGTCCTAACCCGGCATTTGTGCCGAAGGTTATTAACAGTGCATATAGATCACAGACCGTGGAATTGTGGGCTTTTTTATCCCCCTCCTCTTGGGGAGAGGAGTGAGAAAAAGCTTCATTGTCTGTGCCCAGTACGCGCTTTGGCGTGTTACGTTGAGCGCACAGCAGCGATTAGGTCATCGCCTCAGCTGTTTGTGTGTCACGGTGCGGCTGCATTGGGTAGACCACTTTCTAAACAGCGTTTGTCTCATTGGCTTTGTGAAGGCATTGAGACGGCGTACGAGGCGGCGGGGCAACAACCGCCTCAGGGTATTAAAGCGCATTCCACTCGTGGAGTAGCAGCTTCTACTGCCCTCTTCAGAGGTACAGAGGTAGTGGATATTTGTAGAGCGAGCGTCTTGGTCGACACCGTCTCCTTTTATTCGCTTCTATCTGTTGGATATGTCTTCTAACTCTTTGGCTCGATCTGTACTCAGCGTGGCTGAAGGGAGATCTTGAGAAAGTAACAGAGAAAGAAAGCAGGATTGTGACCATGTTCATAAATCCGCTTGTATTAGAAGGAACATATTAGGGCACGGTTTTTCCAACTCTTTAGCTCGGTCGGCATTCAGCAGAGCTGAAAGGCGATTTTGAGCTAGAAAGGAGAGGACAGAGCAGGACCTGGGACAGGTTCCAATCAGGTCCGCCTTGGTTAGGAAAGCGTGTTATGTCAGGAATAGGCTTTTCAACTTTCAAGCTCGATTGCACTCAGCATAGCTGAAGGAGAATCTTGAGCTAGAGGAAAGAGAAGCAGGACGATAGACAGGTCTCTATCAGGTCCGCTTTGGATGAAAGGCTATCTGTGGCATGTCTCTTGACTCAGGGTCAGTACATAGAGACATGTATTGAACTGACAGAATGTGAGGTCATCTATCTGATTCAGATAGTATGACCTTTATATTTTGTTCCTGCCTACTAATCTATGGATTCATAGAGTGAGTAAGGCGGTCTGTTGGACACTTAATGTAGAATGACTGATGTCATTCCATTAGTGGACGATAGTGTTATCACAGAATATTGAGGCACGGCTATCTGCTGGTACAGATTAGCACGGCGTATA
The DNA here is from genome assembly GCF_020615455.1 of Coregonus clupeaformis. Lineage (NCBI taxonomy): Eukaryota > Metazoa > Chordata > Actinopteri > Salmoniformes > Salmonidae > Coregonus > Coregonus clupeaformis. The sequence continues at coordinate 151,284 of NW_025534222.1, read as the reverse complement.
TTCTGATGATCTGCCCACTAGCCATTGGCATTGCCATTTGAGCTAGATGGGCGGGTCTATAACCAATGACGCGGTATATTGTGACGCCCAAGGGTTTTTAGTCACAGTACGGCGGGAATTGGTTGCAGCCATTGCTGGGCTTGACCTTTTTCATTTTTAATGGGAAGTGTTAGGCTCGGCAGGGAGTACATTTTGGAGCGTTTCGCTCCGCCTTTAAACCACTAGAGCATAGCTCCCTATGGGGGCGGAGCTCCACGATATAGAACGACTAGTTACCGGAGTGTAACTCCAGTTCTATGAGTGGAGCGGAGCCCCATAGACTTAAGGCCCTACCGATCCTCTCTAGTCTCGCTGAAGATAATATCTCGGGAGGCAGATTGATGGAACGGGGTTCCTTATATAGGGACACCTGTACTCCTATTGGCTGTAGGTGTGTGCATAATTTTGCTTCAGGCTGTTCTGCCCTAGGGCAGAGGGTAAACCACTAGGAGCATAGCTCCCCTATGGGGCTCCGCTCCACTCATAGAACTGGAGTTACACTCCGGTAACTAGTCGCTCTTTTAAGAGCCACCCACATCCGCTTCAAAAGGGCCCATTCCATATAGTGTTTTTTTTTCTTCAGTATGCTATTTAGTAGGAAAGTATGAGCCACTTCGAGTGGACAGGGAGTATTAATTAGAGGATTCTAATGTCCCTTCCAGTTTTAGCGCACAGAGGGAGGCCTATATCTGACAGTGGCAAAGTGTAGTGACGTTGTGATTTTGGGTCAAGCAATAGTGGAATTTGGACAACATAAAGCCACCACGAGTCGGTAGACGTGGCTCGAAAAGAGGGGGACAGCGCGCGCGCGCGCACACACACACAGTCCAAAATGCGAGCCCTATGTCTGACGGTGCCAAAGTGGGCAATTCTATCACCAGCATTATTTGGCACAACAATCGTGCCATTTGGACAACTATCAAAGGCCCCCTTTTGAAACACACAATTCCCCATCGGTCACAGAGCATAGGCTATAGAGAGGAGGGAGGGGGTGAGGACCATGCGCGCCCCTCAATTGTCTTTGTTCGGGAAGCTAGCCTCTGAGCGGAAGGCTCTTTTGAGCACTAGAGCTCCACTGGGCAAATAGCAGGGGCGCCTATGAGCAAGCAGGGGAGTGTCCACTGCCGCTGACTTTGTTTAGCTTCCTCTTCATTAGACGGGTAAGCGCCCTTCACCCCCTCATTCGTTTCTGAGAAGCAACGAGACATCATCATGCCCGAGCCAGCAAAGTCAGCGCCCAAGAAG
>NW_025534222.1:92500-147500 GCF_020615455.1 Coregonus clupeaformis | reverse complement strand
ACACCAAGACCCACAGACACAAAGACCGAGGCGAGTCACGCTGCGGAGTCAAGCAGGTGAACAATATATTAGTAGAGACAGCCAACCTACCTACCTACCAGAAGACAACACACAATCTCACTGTGTAGAAATAGTAGGCTACAAATACAACAACAACAACACTCACACTGCCAGTGCACAAAAAGTACTAATACAATAACACACACACACACACACACACACACAGTGCAAGTAAGCATGTCGTAGGACTGTTTATACCATGTGGATCCTGTACATACGACGAATACAACCTGAAACTTGAGGGACAACACTAGTCTCAGCCAGGCCTCACAGGTGCATGTGTTTAAAGGTCCCCAAAAGAGCGCTTCTTTAAAACACCCCTGACCACATCAGGGGACCCCAAACCCTTTGATTCCCTTGCCAGACATCTCGGCTCACTACACAACAAGTGCTGCTCGCAATCGGATGCACTTTTAGGCCATTTAGGAGACAAATAGCACAGGTTAACCAGTGCGCACCGCTCCACCCGACAGTCGAACGGTGAGGTTTTGAGCGAGTCGCAACAAAATGCACGGCCCTTCCGCGGGCCACATTACTTTATTCTGAACGGAGACAAGTCTGCTCGCTGGGCCGTTCGCTTTTGGACCAAAAACACGGCTCCGTCGGTGACTTTTGGGCCGATATAGGCGAACAGAAAACACAAGTGAAAGAGCATTTGGCCAGCCCAGAGAAGCCGAGCTGGGTGCCTTGAGTCTACATGGTTCTCATGTCGCGTTTAAGGCCAGCCCCCTGCTCGGTGTGGAGCTTCAATAGCGCAGAGCAGCGTCTACAGCAAACTTCTCCTCGCAGACCGTGTGTGTGTACCGGACCAAACGACAGACAGACATGGCAGAAGTCGCACCAGCACCCGCAGCAGCCGCGCCGGCCAAGGCACCCAAGAAGAAGGCAGCAGCCAAGCCCAAGAAAGCGGGACCCAGCGTAGGAGAGCTCATCGTCAAGGCTGTGACCGCTTCCAAGGAGAGGAGCGGCGTGTCCCTGGCCGCGCTCAAGAAGACGCTGGCGGCAGGCGGCTACGACGTGGAGAAGAACAACTCCCGCGTCAAGTTCTATATCGTGGAGCTCCGCCCCATAGGGGAGCTCTGCTCCTATTGGTTTACCCTCTGCCCTAGGGCAGAACAGCCTGAAGCAAAATTATGCACACACCTACAGCCAATAGGAGTACAGGTGTCCCTATATAAGGGAACCCGTTCCCTCAATCTGCCTCCCATTATCTTCAGCGACTGGACTAGAGAAGAAGCCACAGAAGACTCAGGAAGAATTTCGTCGTTGACATCCAGCCGTCAACGTCTTCCTACAATGAGCACACCAAGCTTATCCATAGGGTAAGTATTTAACAAAAAGCTCTTTTTCAGAGCTCTGTGTCAGCTGTTCCCCTTGGCTGTTGCCGACCCCCCGACATTGTTTCGTGGGTTGAGGGACACAGCACGCCAGGGACAGCTTCATTAATCCCCCCACTATGCGCCAGCTGAGCCCTCCTTTTTTGAAGGAGTGGAAGCAGCTTTGGGCATTTTTAGGGAGGATATTCCTCTCGAGGATGTGCTATCAGTGTTAGTCTCAGCTGAGGCATCATCTGAGGGCACTGACTCAGGAGATGACAGGGCTATTGGGGAAGAAATGAATATTCTATTGGAACAATTCATTACACTGACCCAGATGTTTAACACCCCTTTTCCTTCGGGAAATTGTGAGGTCATTACATCCCTGGATGATGACGCCACAGCCTCTCTGTGCCTGAATTCTCAGGTCTCATTGAGTGGGCTGCTAAACAGCGGGAGATTAAGCTGCCCCCCATTCCCCTCCAACCCGGGAAGTGGATAGGAGGAAGGGCGGCCATAACTCTCGCTACAGCCTGGCGTTAGACGGCGGCCTCCAGCAGCAAGGGAGCGGGCCTCGCCCCCCCCTGCAGCGCCAGAGGTGCCGGCGAGAGAGGTCATTAAAGCGTCATCCTGGCATCACCCGAAGGGCGGCCAGAAGAGACGCCGTTTATGACAGGCGAGGGGGAGAGAACGGAAGACGGCACAGCGCCTGCTGTGACCGAGCCCACTGTCCCCCCCCCCACTCTACCGTTGAGTGTATGGAGGAGAATGTTTTTTGTTGATGTGTGTAATAAAGAGTTGGCTCTACTTGACACTGTCAAAAAAGAGCCCCTTTTCCATAATACATCCGAGAGCGTTCGACCTTCCTCACTCTCGCTCTCTCTCTTACCACTATGAGTGCAGCTCAGCCCACCATGGTGCGTTGCTGAATGCACACATAAGGCAGGTATATAAAAGGTATTAAGTGTACCTTATAAAGACCTCACTTTACAGACTCCTAGGAGTGCCGTAGTGAGTGTCTCACATAGCAGGCTGCAGTCTCAGCCAGATGATGGCATGATGACGCGACCGCTATTCGGGACGCGCTCTGTCTCAGGCTAACGCCTCAGTCAGTGCAGTTCAGACCCGTGCTGCGTTCACGGAGGGCCTGATTACTACGGTTACGGGCGTAACCAACGTATCGGCGCCCCCGTTTCTCTCAGAACGCGCCGATAATAACCACATTGGGGGATGGCGCACTATCACAGACTAAGGTCTCTGTTAGTACGACCCAGACCCATGCTGCGTTCAAGAAGGGCCCGATTACCACGGTCGCGAAGGTGCCCAGTGTATCGGCGCCCCCACCTTTCCTGAACGCGCCCAGGCTCACCACACTGAGTGTAGTTCAGCCCACCAGAGGTGCAGAGCTGAACGCACACAGGAGGTGAAAGGAGGAATAATACCTAGACGCCGTCTTGGTTTATCTCAAAGAGACCTCACATTACAGACTCCAAGGAGTACTGTAGTGAGTGCCTTCATAGCAGGCTGCAGTCTCAGTCAGGAGACATGATGACGCAGCCGCTAGTTGGAGATGGCGCACTATCGCAGACTAAGGTCTCGATTAGTGCGATTCAGACCCATGCTGCGTTCACGGAGGGCCCGATTACCACGGTGACGAAGTTTCCCAGTGTATCGGCGCCCCCACTTCTTTCTGAACGCGCTAATACTCACCACACTGAGCGTAGTTCAGCCCACCAGAGGTGCAGAGCTGAACGCACACAGGAGGTGAAGGGGAGGAAAGATACCAAGACACCGTCTTGGCTTATCTCAAGGAGACCTCACATTCAGCAGGCAGCTGTCTCTGTCCCAATGTGACATGAAGGCGCAGCCGCTAGCCGGAATGACGCCTTGCTGCAGGCTAATGCCTCAGCCGGCGCAGTTCAGACCCGTGCGACGTTCACGGAGAGCGGGAATACCAGAGTTACAAGTGTAACCGGGTATGGACGCCCCGGTCTATTATGAACGTATCAATGCCCATGGCTCTGAGCGCAGCTCACCACTCATTGAGTGTGTTGTTGAGCAGCCGCATGAGACCAGTGAAGAGGTATTATGGCACCACCGTGTGGTACCAGTCAGAGATCACACCTTTCAGACTCGGTTGAGTTCTGTAATGGATAGGTCTCATTCCAAGCAGCAGTCTCAGTCAGACAATGACGTGATGACGCAATTGCTATCCGGGGGAGAGCGCGCTGTCTCAGGTTAATGCCTCAGCCAGCGCAGTTCAGAACCGTGCTGCGTTCACGGAGGGCCGGATTACTGGAGTTACGGGCGTAACTAGCGTATCAAGGCCTCCGATTCACTCAGAACCAGCTGATGTTTCCTCTCCCCCTTCGAGGGGGCTCACCCTGGGCTATTCCACCAACTCAGTGCTGGGGAATAGCGGCGGCGAGGGCCATAGAGGAATACAGGTCCTTCCTACTGGATGTACCACAGCTTCGTGCGCGCCCGCTTTCTCTGCATTACTGGCAGTGGCAACGAAGCTGTACCCTCTCACGCTGGCTAGAACAGACGTTAGAGAAGGGTTATGCCCTCCAATTCCATCGACCCCCACCCCCGTTTCGGGAGTGGTGGAAACGATGATGAAAACGCCGGGACAAAGTAGCCGCTCTGATGTCAGAGATCACGGAACTTTTGGCGAAGGAGGCGGTCACAGTAGTTCCCCGAGAGCAAAGGAACAAAGGGCTCTATTCGCCTTATTTCCTAGTGCCCAAAAAGATGGGGGGAGTGAGGCCGATTTTGGATTTACGCTTTCTCAACGAAAGCATAACCAAACGGCCCTTCCGAATGCTGACGACAAAACGTCTACTGGAATGTGTCCAGAAGGGAGACTTTTGTACAAGCATAGACCTAAAGGACGCGTACTTTCATGTGCCGATTCAATCTCGCCACAGAAAGTTTCTGCGGTTCGCCTTTCAAGGGGTGGCGTACGAGTTCACGAGGATGCCGTTTGGGTACGCCCCTGGCACCTCGAACGTTTTCCAAATGTGTGGAGGCGGCATTGGAACCGCTGCGTCGGTCAAGGATAAGGATATTAGCCTACCTAGACGACCTGCTGGTTCTCGCCCGTCAGCAGAGCTGGCGTTCACGCACACGACACAGACAGTGATTCATCTCACGCGTCTGGGGTTCGCTGTGAATTGGAAAAAGAGCGCACCCTGGCCCAGTCATCAGATAGTCTACCTGGGACTACAGCTAGACACTGTAATGATGAGGGCGCGAATTTCGACCCTCGAAGGGCAGCATTGGTACTAGCCCTGAGGAAGTGTCGTCCGAATCACACAGTAACGGCGCTATCGATCATGTCACTTTTGGGTCTCATGTCGGCAGCCCACTCTGTGGTCCCGCTGGGGCTTCTGCACATGCGCAGAACACAGCGGTGGTTCGCCCAACTAAGACTAGACCCAGTGCGTCAACGTCATCGGTTGGTGGTGGTTCCTCTCTCGCTAAGAGCAGACCTGGACTATTGGAGGAACCCGTGCGTTCTCACGCACGGAGTCCCGATGGGCAAGGTGTCATCCTACATTCCAGTGTATACAGATGCCTGTCTAACTGGATGGGGAGGGACATGTCAGTCTCAAGCGATAGGTGGTGCATGGCCTCAATCAGGTCGGCACATAAACCTCTTGGAGTTGGAAACGGTTCGACTGGTTTTGAACCACTTCGCGTCTACCCTTCGGGGTCGCGATGTGTTGGTTTGGTCAGACAACCGGACCACAGTAGCTCACATACATCGCCAGGGAGGGTCAGGTCTCCTGCCCTCCACAGGGCGGCAGAGGAATTGTGGCTGTGGGCTCACAAGCACCTTCGCTCGTTGAGAGCAGCGCACATTCCGGGCTACTTGAACGTAGGGGCAGATCTCATGTCAAGAGGGGGTCCTCGAGACGACGAGTGGTGTCTGCACCCAGACATTGTTCTCCAAATTTGGAAACAATTCGGGAGAGCCGAGGTGGATCTGTTCGCGCCACGTGTGAACGCGCAGTGTCCCCTATGGTTCTCCCTGAGACAACAGGACGAGCCGCCATTGGGAAGAGACGCGTTCGCGCACTGCCCGTGGCCGAAAGTTCTCCTGTATGCATTCCCTCCGCTGTCTTGCATTCTCCCACTGCTAGCCAGGGTGAGATCAGAGGAGCTAACAGTGATACTGATAGCGCCCGATCGCCCCGGGGGCTCCGTGGTTTGCAGAGATGAGTCAGATGTTGATTGTGCCACCTTGGACAATTCCACATCGACGAGACGCGTTGAGCCAGGCGGGAGGCTCGATAGGGCAGTGGCCCATAATCGGCCAACCACTGAAGGCTTGGTTCCTGAACGGGACAGGTTGAGGCGCCGTGGGTTATCTGATGCAGTGATCAGAACCATACAGAGCGCTAGGGCCAGTTCCACTTACAGGGTATACACAAGCAGATGGAATGTTTCCCTCACGGTGGTGTAACACACAGGACGTAGACCCCATGAGCTGTCAGGTAGAGAGTGTGCTCTCATTCCTGCAGTCTATGTTTGATAAGCAGAAATCGCCCTCCACCATTCGAGTGTTTGCAGCGGCAATTTCAGCTGGTCATGAAGGGTTTAACGGGAAAAACCTGTTCAGTCACCCATTAGTGAAACGTTTCTTATTGGGGAACGCGACGGCTTAGGCCAATGCCTAGGAGCTACGCTGCCCCGATGGGATTTGGCCTTGGTTCTCGAAGCGCTATGTAAGTCGCCGTTCGAGCCATTGAATCAAATACCCCTCAAAATGCTGTCTATCAAGACGGCGCTGTTGCTCGCCTTGACTACATGCTAAGCGGGTCAGTGATTTGAGTGCACTGTCGACGAGACCCGACTGCCTTGCCATTAATGGCGATTTGAGCAGAGCGGTGTTACGTCCCAACCCGGCATTTGTGCCGAAGGTTATTAACAGTGCATATAGATCACAGACCGTGGAATTGTGGGCTTTTTATCCCCCTCCCCATGGGGAGAGGAGTGAGAAAAAGCTTCATTGTTTGTGCCCAGTACGCGCTTTGGCGTGTTACGTTGAGCGCACAGCAGCGATTAGGGTCATCGCCTCAGCTGTTTGTGTGTCACGGTGCGGCTGCATTGGGTAGACCACTTTCAAAACAGCGATTGTCTCATTGGCTTTGTGAAGGCATTGAGACGGCGTACGAGGCGGCGGGGCAACAACCGCCTCAGGGTATTAAAGCGCACTCCACTCGTGGAGTAGCAGCTTCTACTGCCCTCTTCAGAGGTACAGAGGTAGTGGATATTTGTAGAGCGGCGTCTTGGTCGACACCGTCTCCTTTTATCCGTTTCTATCTGTTGGATATGTCTTCTAACTCTTTGGCTCGATCTGTACTCAGCGTGGCTGAAGGGAGATCTTGAGAAAGAAACAGAGAAGGAAAGCAGGATTGTGACCATGTTCATAAATCCGCTTTTATTAGAAGAAACAGATTATGGCACGTTTTTTCCAACTCTTTAGCTCGGTCGGCATTCAGCAGAGCTGAAAGGCGATTTTGAGCTAAAAGGAGAGGACAGAGCAGGACCTTGGACAGGTTCCAATCAGGTCCGCCTTGGTTAGGAAAACGTGTTATGTCAAGAATAGGCTTTTTAACTTTCAAGCTCGATTGTACTCAGCATAGCTGAAAGAGAATCTTGAGCTAGAGGAAAGAGAAGCAGGACGATAGACAGGTCTCTATCAGGTCCGCTTCGGATGAAAAGCTATCTGTGGCATGTCTCTTGACTCAGGGTCAGTACATAGAGACATGTATTGAACTGACAGAATGTGAGGTCATCTATCTGATTCAGATAGTATGACTTTTATATTTTGTTCCTGCCTACTAATCTCTGGGTTCCATCGAGTGAGTAAGGCGGTCTGTTGGACACTTAATGTAGAGTGACTGATGTCATTCCATTAGTGGACGATAGTGTTGTCACAGAATATTGAGGCACGGCTATCTGCTGGTACAGATTAGCAGGGTGTCTATTCTGATGATCTGCCCACTAGCCATTGGCATTGCCATTTGAGCTAGATGGGGCGGGTCTATAACCGATGACGCGGTATATTGTGACGCCCTGGTGGGTTTTTTAGTCGCAGTACTGCGGGAATTGGTTGCAGCCATTGCTGGGCTTGACCTTTTCTCATTTTCGAATGGGATGTGTTAGGCTCGGCAGGGAGTACATTTTGGAGCGTTTCGCTCCGCCTTAAACCAATAGGAGCAGAGCTCCCCTATGGGGCGGAGCTCCACGATATAGAACGACTAGTTACCGGAGTGTAACTCCAGTTCTATGAGTGGAGCGGAGCCCCATAGGGGAGCTCTGCTCCTATTGGTTTACCCTCTGCCCTAGGGCAGAACAGCCTGAAGCAAAATTATGCACACACCTACAGCCAATAGGAGTACAGGTGTCCCTATATAAGGGAACCCGTTCCCTCAATCTGCCTCCCGAGATATTATCTTCAGCGAGACTAGAGAGGGTCGGTAGGGCCTTAAGTCCTATGGGGCTCCGCTCCACTCATAGAACTGGAGTTACACTCCGGTAACTAGTCGATCGCAGTCAAAAGCCTCGTCACCAAGGGCACCCTGGTCCAGACCAAGGGCACCGGTGCATCCGGCTCCTTCAAGCTCAACAAGAAAGCCGTCGAGGCGAAGAGGCCCGACAAGAAAGCCGCAGTCCCCAAAGTAAAGAAGGTGGCCGCCAAGAAGCCCGCCGCGGCGAAGAAGCCCAAGAAGGTAGCAGCCAAGAAGGCCGTCGCCGCAAAGAAGTCCCCCAAGAAGGCCAAGAAGCCCGCTACACCCAAAAAGGCCGCCAAGAGCCCCAAGAAGGTGAAGAAGCCCGCAGCGGCCAAGAAGGCGGCCAAGAGCCCCAAGAAGGCTACAAAGGCAGCCAAGCCCAAAGCCGCTCAAGCCCAAGGCAGCCAAGCCCAAGAAGGCAGCCCCCAAGAAGAAGTAAACCTATTACAAACAGTGTTCTACTCGACACATGTTGTACCACAAAAAGGCTCTTTTAAGAGCCACCCACCTCTTTCCATAGAAAGCGCATTGATTTCCATGTACTACCTGTCGTGAAAAGAAATTACGCACACTAGGCTACTTTTAAGCACACAACATTGTCCCACTCTGGGTGTGTGCGAAGGGAGAGGCATATACTAGAGGGCCAAAATGGCTTAGAAATTTGACCTCACGAGTGCACCCTCACCAGCCATTTATATATGAGCCACTGGGCTATTCCCGTTCAGAGGCAGGCTGCTGTGATATGTTACAAGTGCCATATAATAACAATCACAATACTATAGTGGCTTCGATTTCAAACTCAAGAGTGCACCCTCACCAGCTGTTTGTTTCCCATTTGGAGAGAAATAATGTGAGGATTTCATTTCGGGCATTTTGGCCCTCACGCGAAATGACACAAAGTAACAAAGTCGGAGGGAAACAAAGTAGCCTCTCACTCGCTGCCTGTGGGTGGGAACCGGCTTAGGGCTGTCTGTCTGTCCGTAAAATGCTTTACAAAGGAGGGGGGAAAGAAACGAGTGATAATATAGGCCGAATAGTTACAAGAATTGTGTTCAGATGAATAATTGACACTATTAGTTGTGTGTCATTAGTTGCCTTGAATACAGTCCAGAAGAAACATTGCATGCCAACTTACTTTGAAAGTCCCATGTTGCAGTGCTGCTGAGAGACTCATGCAGAGGCCCAAACTTTACAGTGGAGCACGGAGACCATCTTGTGGTTAAATTTGGGTACTGCACACCATGGTTATTTGCTCTTTAGGCCAGCGTTTCCCAAACGCGGTCCTGGGGTCCCCAAGGGGTGCGGCTTTTGCAAATTGCGCCCGATCCGTTGTTTTTTTAATCTATAATAGTCAAACTCCACCAAAACATTTGCTACCATCAGGAAGTACAAAGGCAGGATCGGCGCATGCGTTGCTGTATTCAGCACCGTTGTATGGACAGCGCTTGTGCTGCATCTCCACTCACGACACGGGTAATAGGGGAGGTCCGCGGTGCTGAAATGGACAGGGCCTCTGCCCAGTTGCCAAGGGGTATTTCCCGTTTGGGGGACTTTTTGACACGCTATAGGCACAGTTGAGTACACCCCTCATCCAATAGACCCCAGCAACTTCCTTTTGGATCCACGTTTAGGGTATAGGGGATGCATTTGGGACATACCACGTCTCTGACCTTGTCAATATCAGCATTTCGCTCTACTTACCGGTGAAGTGACATCATAATAGTAGTACATTACAGTATACGTTTGCGTAAAATAGTACCATTTAAAGGGAGCATGTCAGGGTCAATTACTGACAAATGAGAACACACTAATCCTCAGGGGTCATTTAGGGGCAAAACGCACCACTTTCTGAAGGTTTTGTTTTGATTGAAGAGCAAGAAAAGTATTCATTGGTTCCACTTCTTTCCCTTCTAAATGTGTTTGCCTAAGTACAGGCAATATGCACATATCTAAATGTTATTAAAAAATCAGTATTTTTTTGCCACTCAGAACACAGACATTTACCTTAAGGGGAGTTACCCTCATTTTAGACTTCCCAAGCATACATTTTCATGACAGCGTTCCTAATCTGCAGTAGGCAAAGCAGTTGAAAATCGGTAGGTTAACACCAAACCGTGAGGTGATTATGAATTCAGAGCAGTCGGATTAAGTCATAGTCAAATACATTTGAACAAATGAACAACAATATCACACGGAATGTGATGTGAGCATTGCATTGTGGAAAGCAATGACTTTACAAGAACACGTATTGCAAAGCGAGGCATGTATTTCTAGATTAAACACTGATTCAGTATGATGAACAAGTACATGTATGATTTGGTGTGCTCTACTTGAACACGCGCTTAGAGTTTTGAAACCACTGCCTATATGATGAGCTGTCATTGTTTGTTTTATTACCACGTACTTATGGAAATTGCACCGGTTGAGAGATGATGGCTCTCTTGTGCCTAAGGTGAAGGGTACTTCTGATCCAGCAGGTGGTGCTAAGATCCCTCCCTATATGACTTGAATGATGAGTTTATTTATTCCTTATAGCTCCTAATGATTTTAAGGCCAGTGTTGGCAAACATTACTTGTGCTCCAGCAGGTGGCCATGAAATCCCTCCCTATATGACTTGACTGACCAGTTGATGGACTCCTTATAGCTCCTAATGATTTTAAGGCCAGTGTTGGCAAACATGACTTCTGCTCCAGCAGGTGGCCATGAAATCGACTAGTTCTATATCGTGGAGCTCCGCCCCATAGGGGAGCTATGCTCCTAGTGGTTTACCCTCTGCCCTAGGGCAGAACAGCCTGAAAATAAAATATGCACACACCTACAGCCAATAGGAGTACAGGTGTCCCTATATAAGGAACCCCGTTCCATCAATCTGTCTCCCATTATCTTCAGCGACTGGACTAGAACTGAAGAAGCCATACGAAGACTCTGAAAGATTTTCGCCGTTGACTGCCAGCCGTCAACGTCTTTCGCCATGAGCACACCTGGGAATTTCCCACCCCCAAAGGCCCTTTTAAGGGCTCTGTGTCGGTGTTCCACCATGGCTGCTGCGGACCCCCACGACCTCTGCTTCGTGTGTTTGGGACCGCAGCACGCCGTGGATGGTCTCGACAACCCTCCTAAGTGCGCCTCCTGCGCCCTCCTTTCTATAAGGGAGAGGCAGCAGCGTAGGGCGTTCTTTTTGAAGGAAGTCCCTCTGGATGACGTAGTGTCCTCACTCCTTTCTGCTTCAGAAGGGTCAGAGGACGGTGCGGCGTCGGAGGATGACAGGGAAGGCGCCGAGGCGGATATCCCAGTGGGACAATCCAGACATCTGGCGCCTACCTTCAAAACCCCCTTTCACTCTGAAAGCGCGAGGTTAGAAGGGTCCTTGTGCGATGACGACATGGGCTCTGCTGGGTCAGAAGCCCTGTCCTTCGCGGTAGCCTCTCTACACTCGGATTTTCCCGGGCTCATTGAGAGGGCTGCCATACGACTCGAGGTGGCGCTGCCTCCAGCTCCCCTCCCTATGGAGGTGGACCTGATGGAGGGCGGCCCTTACTCCAAGCCAAGGAGGGCAGCTGAGCCAAGGGCTCCAGCCTTGCCCTCTCTCGGCAAGTATGTCGAGGGTTCGTGGGGGGCACCTCTGGCGGCGCGTTCGCCGGCCAGAGCGTATATCCCCTTCACCAGAGTGAGCGGATATGAGTGGGCGGCTAGAGGAATCCCCAGGCTCGAGGGCGCCATGACGGCGTTCCTGGTGCCGGGGTCGAGTCCCTGGTCAGCCTCCAAGAAGGCCACTCTGCCAGCACAAAAAGATAGATTCTCAGCCCAGTTGGCTGAGAAATCTTTTACGCTGGGAGCCCAGAGCGTAGCAGCAGCAAACAACATCGCTCTCCTCGCGGCCTCCCTGTCCCGTCTCACAACGGGCAGGTCGGAGATGACCAGTGAAGAAGTGGAGGAGGCCTCCAGAATCTCTGGAGCTATTCTACACCTGACGCAGGCGATTGCCATATGCGCGGGAAGGACCATGGCCACCTCCGTGGTCACAGAACGACATCTCTGGCTTTCCATGACGGCCATGAAGGAGACCGACAGAACGTCTCTGCTCAACGCCCCCGTCTCCAGCGAGGGCCTGTTTGGCCTCGCAGTGAAGGACGCGACGGAGCGGATCGCCAGACTGGACGAGGAGAGGAGGCACCTGGCCAAGCATTTGCCTCTAGCTATGAGGTCCAGCAGAGCCTCAGCTAAACTGCCCATCCCCAACGCCCCCAACAGAACTACAGTGAGGCGTCGGGCCAGGCGACAGACGCACACCACAGACAGCAGGAGAGTGAGCTCGGCTCCCCCAGCAGTGACTGTGGTAGCGACAGCCCCGCCAGCTGAAGAAGCTGTCACGAGACCAGCCTGGCAGTACAAGAAGGCCTCCCAGAAGCGCAAGCACATCTGACGAGGCGAGGGGAAGTGGAAGGAGAACGGCCCGGCGGGTTCGCAGGAGGGCCTACTGTTGTTCCCCCCCCTACTCCACTGTTCAGAGTGTAGAGGGCTGTGTTATTACATTGTGCAATAAAGAGATTGTTCTCATTTGACCTTGTCAAAGAAGGACAATTATTCCATAAGGTTCGGAACACTACACGTTCTATGTTTTCTCCCTCACCATCTTGAGCGCAGCCCAACCCACTTAGAGTGTGTAGCTGAGCGTGCTCAGGAGAGGAAAGGGGTTAAGGTAGCAAGGCGCAGCCTTAGCTCACCTAGTGAAGATCTCTTACTACAGACTCCTAGGAGCTCTGTAGTAAAGATTTCACGTAGTAGGCAAGTGCCTCTGTCCCAATGTGACATGAAGGCGCAGCCGCTAGCCGGGAGTGACGTCTTACTGCAGGCTAATGCCTCAGTCAGTACAGATCAGACCCGTCAACGCTCACGGAGAGCGGGAATACCAGGACTACTAAGGTAGCCAAGGTATGGACGCCTCCGGTATATTCTGAACGTATCAATGCCCATGGCTCTGAGCGCAGCTCACCACACATTGAGTGTGTCAGTGAACAGCCGCATAAGACCAGTGGAGAGGCATTGTGGCACCACCGTGTGGTGTCAGTCAGAGATCACATCTTTCAGCCGAGTTCTGTAAAAGATAGGTCTCATGGCAAGCGGCGGCCTCAGTCAGACAATGACATGACGACGCAATCGCTTTCTGGGAAGAGCGCTCTGTCTCAGGCCAGTACCCCAGACAGTGCAGTTCAGACCCGTGCTGCGTTCACGGAGGGCAAGATTACTGCAGTTACGGTCGTAACCATCGTATCAAAGCCCCCGATTCTCTCAGAACGCGCTGATAATAACCAGATACCTCACATTCAGCAGGCAGATGTCTCGGTCCCAATGGGACATGAAGACGCAGCCGCTAGCCGGGAATGACGCCTTGCTGCAGGCTAATGCCTCAGTCGGCGCAGTTTTAGACCCGTGCGACGTTCACGGAGAGCGGGAATACCAGGGTTATAAGTATAATCTAAGTATTGACGCCTCCGGTTTATTCTGAATGTGTCAATGACCATGGCTCTGAGCGCAGCTCACCACACATTGAGTGTGTCGTTGAACAGCCGCTTAGGAACAGTAAAGAGGCATTGTGGCACCACAGTGCGGTATCGGTCAGAGATTACACCTTTCAGATGCTGTTGAGTTCTGTAAAGGATAAGTCTCATGCCAAGCGGCAGTCTCAGTCAGACAATGACATGATGACGCAATCGCTTTCTGGGAAGAGCGTTCTGTCTCAGGCCAGTACCTCAGACAGTGCAGTTCAGACCCGTGCTGCGTTCACGGAGGGCAAGATTACTGCAGTTACGGTCGTAACCATCGTATCAAAGCCCCCGATTCACCCAGAACGAGCTGATGTATCCTCTCCCTTTTTCAAAGGGGGGGCCCACCTCGGGCTATTTCACCAACCCAGTGCTGGGGAATAGCAGCGGCGTGGGCCATAGAGGAGGGGCGTATGAGTTCAAGAGGATACCATTCGGGTACGCCCTGGCACCTCGAACGTTTTCCAAATGTGTGGAGGCGGCATTGGAACCGCTGCGTTGTCAAGGGTTAAGGATATTAGCCTACCTAGACGAACTGCGGGTTCTCGCCCCGTCAGCAGAGCTGACGATCTACTTACACGACACAGACAGTGATTCATCTCACGCGTCTGGGGTTTGCTGTGAATTGGAAAAGGAGCGCACCCTGGCCCAGTCATCAGATTGTCTACTTGGGACTACAGTTAGACACTGTAATGATGAGGGCATAAATTTCGGACCCTCGAAGGGCAGCATTGGTACTAGCCCTGAGGGAAGTGTCGTCCGAATTACACAGTAATGGCGTTATCGATCATGTCACTTTTGAGTTTCATGTCGGCAGCCCACCCTGTGGTTCCGCTGGGTTTTCTGCACAGGCGCAGAACATAGCGGGGGTTCGCCCAACTAAGACTAGACCCAGTGCGTCAAGGTCATCGGTTGGTGGTGGTTCCTCTCTCGCTAAGAGCAGACCTGGACTATTGGAGGAATTCGTGCGTTCTCACGCACGGAGTCCTGATGGGCAAGGTGTCATCCTACATTCCAGTGTATACAGATGCCTGTCTAACTGGATGGGGAGGGACATGTCAGTCTCAAGCGATAGGTGGTGCATGGCCTCAATCAGGTCGGCACATAAACCTTATGGAGTTGGAAACGGTTCAATGGGGTTTTAACCGCTGCGCGTCTACCCTTCGGGGTCGCGATGTGTTGGTTGGATCAGACAACCGGACCACAGTAGCTCACATAAATCGCCAAGGAGGGGTCAGGTCTCCTGCCCTCCATCGGGGCGGCAGAGGAATTGTGGCTGTGAGTGCACAAGCACCTTCGCTCATTGAGAGCAGCGCACATTCCGGGCTACTTGAACGTAGAGGCAGATCTCATGTAAGGTCTACCTGAGACAACAGGACGATCCGCCATTGGGAAGAACGATTCGCGCACTACCAGTGGTCGGAAGTCTATGTTTGATAAGCAGAAATCGCCATACACCGTTCGAGTGTTGCAGCGGCAATTTCAGCTGGTCATGAGGGGTGTAACGTTCAATCACATTCGCGAAACGTTTTTATTGGGAACGCAACGGCTCGGGCTAATGCCTAGAGCTATGCTGCCCCGATGGGTTTTGGCCTTAGTTCTCGAAGCGCTATGTAAGTCGCCGTTCGAGACGTTGAATCAAATACCCCTCAAAAAGGGCGGTCTATCAAGACGGCGCTGTTGCTTGCCTTGACTACCGTTGTGCTCAGTACGTGCTTTGGCGTGTTACTTTGAGCGCACAGTAGCGATTTAGGTCATCGCCTCAGCTGTTTGTGTGTCACGGTGCGGCTGCATTGGGTAGACCACTTTCAAAACAGCGGTTGTCTCATTGGCCTTGTGAAGGCATTGAGAACTGGCGTACGGGCGGCGGTGGCAACAGCCGCCTCAGGGTGTTAAAGCGCACTCCATTTGTGGAGTAGCAGCTTCTACTGCCCTCTTCAGAGGTACAGAGGTAGTGGATATTGGTAGAGAGGTGTTTTGGTGACACCGTCTCCTTTTATTCGTTTCTATCTGTTGAATATGTCTTCTAACTCTTTGGCTCGATCTGTACTCAGCGTAGCTGAAGGGAGATCTTGAGAAGGAAACAGAGAAAGAAAGCAGGATTGTGACCAGGGTCATAAATCCGCTTTTATTAGAAGAAACATATTATAGCACGTTTTCCAACTCTTTGAGCTTGGTCGGCATTCAGCAGAGCTGAAAGGCGATTTTGAGCTAAGAGGAGAGGATAGAGCAGGACCTTGGACAGGTTCCAATCAGGTCCGCCCTGGTTAGGAAAACGTGTTATGTCAAGAATAGGCTTTTTTACCTTTCGAGCTCGATTGCACTCAGTATAGCTGAAAGAGAATCTTGAGCTAGAGGAAAGAGAAGCAGGACGATAGACAGATCTCTATCAGGTCCGCTTCGGATGAAGAGCTATCTGTGGCATGTCTCTTGACTCAAGGTCAGTACATAGAGACATGTATTGAACTGACAGAATATGAAGTCACCTATCTGTTTCAGATAGTAGGACTTTTATATTTTGTTACTGCCTACTAATCTATGGGTTCCATAGAGTGAGTAGGGCGTTTTGTTGGACACTTAATGTAGAGTGACTGATGTCACTACATTGGTGGACGATAGTGTTGAGGCACGGCTATCTGTTGGTACAGATTAGCACGGCGTCTATTCTGATGATCTGCCCAATAACCATTGACATTGTCATTGAGTTAGATGGGGGCGGGTCTATAACCGATGACGCGGTATATTGTGACGCCCTGAGGGGTTCCTTAGTCGCGGTACTGCGGAAATTGGTTACAGCCATTGCTGGGCTTGACCTATTCTCATTTTTGAATGGGATGTGTTAGGCTCGGCAGGGGGTACATTTTGGAGCGTTTCGCTCCGCCGTAAACCACTAGGAGCATAGCTCCCCATGGGGCGGAGCTCCACGATATAGAACGACTAGTTACCGGAGTGTAACTCCAGTTCTATGAGTGGAGCGGAGCCCCATGACTTTCGGCCCTGCCGATCCTCTCTAGTCGCTGAAGATAATATCTCGGGAGACAGATTGATGGAACGGGGTTCTATATAGGGACACCTGTACTCCTATTGGCTGTAGGTGTGTGCATATTTTATTTTCAGGCTGTTCTGCCCTAGGGCAGAGGGTAAACCACTAGGAGCATGGCTCCCCTATGGGGCTCGCTCCACTCATAGAACTGGAGTTACACTGCTAACGACTCAGTTACCGGAGTGTAACTCCAGTTCTATGAGTGGAGCGGAGCTCCCAGGGAGCCATGCTCCTAGTGGTTCTATACTCGTGAGCTCCGCCCTACAGGGGAGCTATGCTCCTAGTGGTTTACCCTCTGCCCTAGGGCAGAACAGCCTGAAGCTAAAATTCTATGCACACACCTACAGCCAATAGGAGTACAGGTGTCCCTATATAAGGAACCCTTCCATCAATCTGCCTCCTATCTTCAGCGACTGGACTAGATCTGAAGAAGCCATACGAAGACTCTAGAAAGATTTCGCCGTTGACTACCAGCCGTCAACGTCTTTCGCCATGAGCACACCTGGGAATTTCCCACCCCCAAAGGCCCTTTTAAGGGCCCTGTGTCGGTGTTCCACCATGGCTACCTCGGACCCCCACGATCTCTGCTTCGTGTGTTTGGGACCGCAGCACGCCGAGGATGGTCTCGACATCCCTCCTAATTGCGCCTCCTGCGCCCTCCTTACCATAAAGGAGAGGCAGCAGCGTCGGGCGTTTTTTGCGGAGGACGTCCCTCTAGATGACGTAGTGTCCTCACTCCTCTCTGCTTCAGAGGCGTCAGAGGACAGTGCGGGGTCGGAGGATGACAAGGAAGGCGCCGAGGCGGATATCCCAGTGGGACAATCCAGATCTCTGGCGCCTACCTTCAAAACCCCCTTTCATTCTGAAAGCGCGAGGTTAGAAGGATCCTTGTGCGATGACGACATGGGCTCTGCTAGGTCAGAAGCCCTGTCCTTCGCGGTAGCCTCTCTGCGCTCGGACTTTCCCGGGCTCATTGAGAAGGCTGCCACACGACCTCGAGGTTGTGCTGCCCCCCAGTTCCCCTTCCTGTGGAGGTGGACCTGATGGAGGGCGGCCCTTACTCCAAGCCAAGGAGGGCAGCTGAGCCTATGGCTCCAGCCTTGCCCTCTCTCGGCAAGTATGTCGAGGGTTCGTGGGGGGCACCTCTGGCGGCGCGTTCGCCGGCCAGAGCGTATATCCCCTTCACCAGAGTGAGCGGCTATGAGTGGGCGGCTAGGGGAATCCCCAGGCTCGAGGGCGCCATGGCGGCGTTCCTAGTGCCGGGGTCGAGTCCCTGGGCAGCCTCCAAGAAGGCCACTCTGCCAGCACAAAGGGATAGGTTCACAGCCCAGTTGGCTGAGAAATCCTTTACGCTGGGAGCCCAGAGCGTAGCAGCTGCTAACAATATCGCCCTCCTCGCGGCCTCCCTGTCCCGTCTCGCAACGGGCAGGTCGGAGATGACCAGTGAGGAAGTGGAGGAGGCCTCCAGAATCTCTGGAGCCATTCTACACCTGACGCAGGCGGTTGCCATATGCGCGGGAAGGACCATGGCCACCTCCGTGGTCACGGAACGACACCTCTGGCTCTCGATGACGGCCATGAAGGAGACCGACAGGGCGTCTCTACTCAACGCCCCCGTCTCCAGCGAGGGCCTTTTTGGTCTCGCAGTGAAGGACGCGACAGAACGAATCGCCAGACTGGACGAGGAGAGGAGGCACCTGGCCAAGCATTTGCCGCTGGCAATGAGGTCCAGCAAAGCCCCAGCTAAACCGTCCACCTCCAACGCCCCCAGTAGAGCTACAGTGAGGCGTCGGGCCAGGCGACAGACGCACACCACAGACAGCAGGAGAGCGGGCTCGGCCCCTCCAGCAGTGACGGTGGCAGCAACGGTCCCGCCAGCGAGAGAGGTTGTCACGAGAGAGGTTGTCACGAGACCAGCTTGGCAGCACCAGAAGGCCTCCCAGAAGCGCAAGCACCTCTGACGAGGCGAGGGGGAGAGGACGGAGAACGGCCCGGCGAGTGTCGCAGAAGGGCCTACTGTTCCCCCCCCACCCCACTGTTCAGGGCGTGGAGGACTGTTTTTTACATTGTGTGAATAAAGAGATTGTTCTCATTGACATTGTCAAAGAAGGACATTTATTCCATAAGGTTCGGAACACTTCACGTTCTATGGTAAATCTCCCTCACCATCTTGAGCGCAGCCCAACCCACTTAGAGTGTGTAGCTGAGCGTGCTCAGGAGAGGAAAAGGGCAAAGGTAGCAAGGCACAGCCTTAGCTCACTTAGTAAAGATTTTTACTACAGACTCCTAGGAGCTCTGTAGTAAAGGTCTCACATAGTAGGCAGTTGCCTCTGTCCCAATGTGACATGGAGAGCGCAGCCGCTAGCCGGGAGTGACGCCTTACTGCAGGCTAATGCCTCAGTCAGTGTAGATCAGACCCGTGCGACGTTCACGGAGAGCGGGAATACCAGGGCTACTAAGGTAGCCGAGGTATGGACGCCTCCGGTATATTCTGAACGAATCAATGCCCATGGCTCTGAGCGCAGCTCACCACACATTGAGTGTGTCGTTGAACAGCCGCATAAGACCAGTAAAGAGGTATTGTGGCACCACCGTGTGGTGTCAGTCAGAGATCACACTTTTCAGATTCAGCTGAGTTCTGTAAAGGAGATGTCTCATGCCAAGTGGCAGTCTCAGTCAGTCAATGACATGATGACGCAATCGTTTTCCGGGAAGAGCGCTCTGTCTCAGGCCAGTACCTCAGACAGTGCAGTTCAGACCCGTGCTGCGTTCACGGAGGGCAAGATTACTGGAGTTACGGTCGTAACCAACGTATCAACGCCCCCGATTCACCCAGAACGAGCTGATGTTTCCTCTCCCTTTCAAGGGGGGCCCGCCTTGGGCTATTCCACCAACCCAGTGCTGGGGAATAGCGGCGGTGAGGGCCATAGAGGAATACAGGTCCTTCCTACTAGACGCACCACAGCTTCGTGCGCGCCCGCTCTCTCAGCACTGCTGGCAGTGGCGTCGAAGCTGTACCCTCTCACGCTGGCTAGAACAGACGTTAGAGAAGGGTTATGCCCTCCAATTCCATCGGACCCCACCCCCGTTCAGGGGAGTGGTGGAGACGGTGATGAAAACGCCAGACAAAGTGGCCGCTCTGAAGTCAGAGATTACGGAACTTTTGGCGAAGGAGGCGGTCACAGTAGTGCCCCGAGAGCAAAGGAACAAGGGGCTTTACTCGCCCTATTTCCTAGTGCCCAAAAAGACGGGGGGAGTGAGGCCGATTTTGGATTTACGCATTCTCAACGAGAGCATAACCAAACGGCCCTTCCGAATGCTGACGACAAAAACGCCTACTGGAATGTGTTCAGAAGGG
Source organism: Coregonus clupeaformis (assembly GCF_020615455.1). Lineage (NCBI taxonomy): Eukaryota > Metazoa > Chordata > Actinopteri > Salmoniformes > Salmonidae > Coregonus > Coregonus clupeaformis. Next base: position 127,655 of record NW_025534222.1, on the reverse strand, counting down.
AGATTTTTGTACAAGCATAGACCTAAAGGACGCGTACTTTCATGTGCCGATACAATCGCGCCACAGAAAGTTTCTGCGGTTTGCCTTTCAGGGGGTGGCGTACGAGTTCACGAGGATGCCGTTTGGGTACGCCCTGGCACCTCGAACGTTTTCCAAATGTGTGGAGACGGCATTGGAACCGCTGCGTCGTCAGGGGATAAGGCTATTAGCCTACCTAGACGACCTGTTGATTCTTGCCCCGTCAGCAGAGCTGGCGTTCACACACACGACACAGACAGTGATTCATCTCACGCGTCTGGGGTTCGCTGTGAATTGGAAAAAGAGCGCACCCTGGCCCAGTCATCAGATTGTCTACCTGGGACTACAGCTAGACACTGTAATGATGAGGGCGCGAATTTCGGACCCTCGAAGGGCAGCATTGGTACTAGCCCTGAGGAAGTGTCGTCCGAATCACACAGTAACGGCGCTATCGATCATGTCACTTTTGGGTCTCATGTCGGCAGCCCACTCTGTGGTACCGCTGGGGCTTCTGCACATGCGCAGAACACAGCGGTGGTTCGCCCAACTAAGACTAGACCCAGTGCGTCAACGTCATCGGTTGGTGGTGGTTCCTCTCTCGCTAAGAGCAGACCTGGACTATTGGAGGAACCCGTGCGTTCTCACGCACGGAGTCCCGATGGGCAAGGTGTCATCCTACATTCCAGTGTATACAGATGCCTGTCTAACTGGATGGGGAGGGACATGTCAGTCTCAAGCGATAGGTGGTGCATGGCCTCAATCAGGTCGGCACATAAACCTCTTGGAGTTGGAAACGGTTCGACTGGTTTTGAACCACTTCGCGTCTACCCTTCGGGGTCGCGATGTGTTGGTTTGGTCAGACAACCGGACCACAGTAGCTCACATAAATCGCCAGGGAGGGGTCAGGTCTCCTGCCCTCCACAGGGCGGCAGAGGAATTGTGGCTGTGGGCTCACAAGCACCTTCGCTCGTTGAGAGCAGCGCACATTCCGGGCTACTTGAACGTAGGGGCAGATCTCATGTCAAGAGGGGGTCCTCGAGACGACGAGTGGTGTCTGCACCCAGACATTGTTCTCCAAATTTGGAAACAATTCGGGAGAGCCGAGGTGGATCTGTTCGCGTCACGTGTGAACGCGCAGTGTCCCCTATGGTTCTCCCTGAGACAACAGGACGAGCCGCCATTGGGAAGAGACGCGTTCGCGCACTGCCCGTGGCCGAAAGTTCTCCTGTATGCATTCCCTCCGCTGTCTTGCATTCTCCCACTGCTAGCCAGGGTGAGATCAGAGGAGCTAACAGTGATACTGATAGCGCCCGATCGCCCGGGGGCTCCGTGGTTTGCAGAGATGAGTCAGATGTTGATTGTGCCACCTTGGACAATTCCACATCGACGAGACGCGTTGAGCCAGGCGGGAGGCGCGATAGGGCAGTGGCCCATAATCGGCCAACCACTGAAGGCTTGGTTCCTGAACGGGACAGGTTGAGGCGCCGTGGGTTATCTGATGCAGTGATCAGAACCATACAGAGCGCTAGGGCCAGTTCCACTTCCAGGATGTACACAAGCAGATGGAATGTTTTCTCACAGTGGTGTAACACACAGGACGTAGACCCCATGAGCTGTCAGGTAGAGAGTATGCTCTCATTCCTGCAGTTTATGTTTGATAAGCAGAAATCGCCCGCCACCATTCGAGTGTTTGCAGCGGCAATTTCAGCTGGTCATGAAGGGTTTAACGGGAAAAACCTGTTCAGTCACCCATTAGTGAAACGTTTCTTATTGGGAACGCGACGGCTTAGGCCAATGCCTGAGCTACGCTGCCCGATGGGATTTGGCTTTGGTTCTCGAAGCGCTATAAGTCGCCCGTTCGAGCCATTGAATCAAATACCCCTCAAAATGCTGTCTATCAAGACGGCGCTGTTGCTCGCCTTGACTACCGCTAAGCGAGTCAGTGATTTGAGTGCACTGTCGACGAGACCCGACTGCCTTGCATTAATGGCGATTTGAGCAGAAGCGGTGTTACGTCCCTAACCCGGCATTTGTGCCGAAGGTTATTAACAGTGCATATAGATCACAGACCGTGGAATTGTGGGCTTTTTATCCCCCTCCTCATGGGGAGAGGAGTGAGAAAAGCTTCATTGTCTGTGGCCAGTACGCGCTTTGGCGTGTTACGTTGAGCGCACAGCAGCGATTAGGTCATCGCCTCAGCTGTTTGTGTGTCACGGTGCGGCTGCATTGGGTAGACCACTTTCTAAACAGCGTTTGTCTCATTGGCTTTGTGAAGGCATTGAGACGGCGTACGAGGCGGCGGGGCAACAACCGCCTCAGGGTATTAAGCGCATTCCACTCGTGGAGTAGCAGCTTCTACTGCCCTCTTCAGAGGTACAGAGGTAGTGGATATTTGTAGAGCGGCGTCTTGGTCGTCACCGTCTCCTTTTATTCGCTTCTATCTGTTGGATATGTCTTCTAACTCTTTGGCTCGATCTGTACTCAGCGTGGCTGAGGGGAGATCTTGAGAAAGTAACAGAGAAAGAAAGCAGGATTGTGACCATGTTCATAAATCCGCTTGTATTAGAAGGAACATATTAGGGCACGTTTTTTTTCCAACTCTTTAGCTCGGTCGGCATTCAGCAGAGCTGAAAGGCGATTTTGAGCTAGAAAGGAGAGGACAGAGCAGGACTTGGGACAGGTTCCAATCAGGTCCGCCTTGGTTAGGAAAGCGTGTTATGTCAGGAATAGGCTTTTCAACTTTCAAGCTCGATTGCACTCAGCATAGCTGAAGGAGAATCTTGAGCTAGAGGAAAGAGAAGCAGGACGATAGACAGGTCTCTATCAGGTCCGCTTTGGATGAAAGGCTATCTGTGGCATGTCTCTTGACTCAGGGTCAGTACATAGAGACATGTATTGAACTGACAGAATGTGAGGTCATCTATCTGATTCAGATAGTATGACCTTTATATTTTGTTCCTGCCTACTAATCTATGGATTCATAGAGTGAGTAAGGCGGTCTGTTGGACACTTAATGTAGAATGACTGATGTCATTCCATTAGTGGACGATAGTGTTATCACAGAATATTGAGGCACGGCTATCTGTTGGTACAGATTAGCACGGCGTCTATTCTGATGATCTGCCCACTAGCCATTGGCATTGCCATTTGAGCTAGATGGGGCGGGTCTATAACCAATGACGCGGTATATTGGACGCCCAAGGGGTTTTTAGTCACAGTACGGCGGGAATTGGTTGCAGCCATTGCTGGGCTTGACATTTTTCATGTTTAATGGGAAGTGTTAGGCTCGGCAGGGAGTACATTTTGGAGCGTTTCGCTCCGCCTTAAACCACTAGGAGCATAGCTCCCTGTGGGGCGGAGCTCCACGATATAGAATCGACTAGTTACCGGAGTGTAACTCCAGTTCTATGAGTGGAGCGGAGCCCCATAGCTAAGGCCCTACCGATCCTCTCTAGTCTCGCTGAAGATAATATCTCGGGAGGCAGATTGATGGAACGGGTTCCTTATATAGGGACACCTGTACTCCTATTGGCTGTAGGTGTGTGCATAAATTTGCTTCAGGCTGTTCTGCCCTAGGGCAGAGGGTAAACCACTAGGAGCATAGCTCCCCTATGGGGCTCCGCTCCACTCATAGAACTGGAGTTACACTCCAATCTAGTCGTTTACCCTCTGCCCTAGGGCAGAACAGCCTGAAAACAAATTATGCACACACCTACAGCCAATAGGGAGTACAGGTGTCCCTCATATAAGGAACCCGTTCCATCAATCTGTCTCCCGAGATATTATCTTCAGCGACTAGAGAGGATCGGCAGGGCGGTCCTATGGGGCTCCGCTCCACTCATAGAACTGGAGTTACACTCCGGGCAACTAGTCGTTCTCGTGGAGCTCCGCCCCAGGGAGCTATGCTCCTAGTGGTTTACGGCGGAGCGAAACGCCTCCAAAATGTACTCCCTGCCGAGCCTAACACATCCCATTCAAAAATGAGAATAGGTCAAGCCCAGCAATGGCTGTAACCACTTCCGCAGTACCGCGACTAAGGAACCCATCAGGGCGTCACAATATACCGCGTCATCGGTTATAGACCCGCCCCATCTAACTCAATGACAATGTCAATGGCTATTGGGCAGATCATCAGAATAGACGCCGTGCTAATCTGTACCAACAGATAGCCGTGCCTCAACACTATCGTCCACTAATGTAATGACATCAGTCACTCTACATTAAGTGTCCAACAAACCGCCTTACTTACTCTATGGAACCCATAGATTAGTAGGCAGGAACAAAATATAAAAGTCCTACTATCTGAATCAGATAGATGACCTCACATTCTGTCAGTTCAATACATGTCTCTATGTACTGACCTTGAGTCAAGAGACATGCCACAGATAGCTTTTTCATCCGAGCGGACCTGATAGAGATCTGTCTATCGTCCTGCTTCTCTTTCCTCTAGCTCAAGATTCTCTTTCAGCTATACTGAGTACAATCGAGCTCGAAAGGTAAAAAGCCTATTCTTGACATAACACATTTTCCAACCAGGGCGGACCTGATTGGAACCTGTCCAAGGTCCTGCTCTATCCTCTCCTCTTAGCTCAAAATCGCCTTTCAGCTCTGCTGAATGCCGACCGAGCTCAAAGAGTTGGAAACGTGCTATAATATGTCTCTTCTAATAAAAGCGGATTTATGACCCTGGTCACAATCCTGCTTTCTTTCTCTGTTTCCTTCTCAAGATCTCCCTTCAGCTACGCTGAGTACAGATCGAGCCAAAGAGTTAGAAGACATATCCAACAGATAGAAACGAATAAAAGGAGACGGTGTCACCCAAGACGCCGCTCTACCAATATCCACTACCTCTGTACCCTCTGAAGAGGGCAGTAGAAGCTGCTACTCCACGAGTGGAGTGCGCTTAACACCCTGAGGCGGTTGTTGCCTCGCCGCCTCTACGCCGTCTCCAATGCCTTCACCAAAGCCAATGAGACAATCGCTGTTTTGAAAGTGGTCTACCCAATGCAGCCGCACCGTGACACACAAACAGCTGAGGCGATGACCTAATCGCTGCTGTGCTCTCAACGTAACACGCCAAAGCGCCGTACTGGGCACAAACAATGAATCTTTTCTCACTCCTCTCCCCTTGGGGAGGGGGATAAAAGCCCACAATTCCACGGTCTGTGATCTATATGCACTGTTAATAACCTTCAGCACAAATGCCGGGTTGGGACGTAACACCGCTCTGCTGAAAACGCCATTAATGGCAAGGCAGTCGGGTCTCGTCGACAGTGCACTCAAATCACTGACCCGCTTAGCAGTAGTCAAGGCGAGCAACAGCGCCGTCTTGATAGACAGCATTTTGAAGGGTATTTGATTCAATGGCTCCGAACGGCGCCTTACATAGCGCTTCGAGAACCAAAGCCAAATCCCATCGGGCAGCGCTAGCCCTAGTCATTGGCCTGACATAACACGCTTTTCCTAACCAAGGCGGACCTGATTGGAACCTGTCCAAGGTCCTGCTCTGTCCTCTCCCTTTAGCTCAAAATCGCCTTTCAGCTCTGCTGAATGCCGACCGAGCTCAAAGAGTTGGAAAAAACGTGCCATAATATGTTTCTTCTAATAGAAGCGGATTTATGAACATGGTCACAATCCTGCTTTCTTTCTCTGTTTCCTTCTCAAGATCTCCCTTCAGCCACGCTGAGTACAGATCGAGCCAAAGAGTTAGAAGACATATCCAACAAATAGAAACGAATAAAGGGAGACGGTGTCACCCAAGACGCCGCTCTACAAATATCCATTACCTCTGAACCTCTGAAGAGGGCAGTAGAAGCTGCTACTCCACGAGTGGAGTGCGCTTTAACACCCTGAGGCGATTGTTGCCCGCCGCCTCGTACGCCGGCTCAATGCCTTCACAAGGCCAATGAGGCAATCGCTGTTTTGAAAGTGGTCTACCCAATGCAGCCGCACCGTGACACACAAACAGCTGAGGCGATGACCTAATCGCTACTGTGCACTCAATGTAACACGCCAAAGCGCTTACTGAGCACAACGGTAGTCAAGGCGAGCAACAGCGCCGTCTTGATAGACAGCATTTTGAGGGGTATTTGATTCAATGGCTCGAACGGCGACTTACATAGCGCTTCGAGAACTAAGGCCAAAACCCATCGGGGCAGCGTAGCTCTAGGCATTAGCCTAAGCCGTTGCATTCCCAATAAAAACGTTTCACCACTGTGTGATTGAACGTTAAACCCTTCGTGACCAGCTGAAAATGCCACTGCAACACTCGAATGGTGGATGGCGATTTCTGCTTATCAGACATAAACTTTCGGCCACGGGCAGTGCGCGAATGCGTCTCTTCCCAATGGCTGATCGTCCTGTTGTCTCAGGGAGAAACTTGACCACAGGGTGGGCTGCCGACATGAGACCCAAAAGTGACATGATCGATAGCGCCCGTTACTGTGAAATTCGGACTACACTCCCTCAGGGCTAGTACCAATGCTGCCCTTCGAGGGTCCGAAATTCGCGCCCTCATCATTACAGTGTCTAGCTGTAGTCCCAGGTAGACTATCTGATGACTGGGCCAGGGTGCACTCCTTTTCCAATTCACAGCGAACCCCAGACGCGTGAGATGAATCACTGTCTGTGTCGTGTAAGTAAACGTCAGCTCTGCTGACGGGCGAGAACCCGCAGGTCGTTCTAGGTAGGCTAATATCCTTATCCCTTGACAACGCAGCGGTTCCAATGCCGCTCCACACATTTGGAAAACGTTCGAGGTGCCAGGGCGTACCCAACGGCATCCTCTTGAACTCGTACACCCCTCCTCTATGGCCCACGCCTCCGCTATTCCCCAGCACTGGGTTGGTGAAATAGCCCACAGGTGGGCCCCCTTTTTTTAAAAAGGGAGAGGACCCATCAGCTCGTTCTGGGTGAATCGGGGCTTTGATACGATGGTTACGACCGTAACTGCAGTAATCTTGCCCTCCGTGAACGCAGCACGGGTCTGAACTGCACTGTCTGAGGTACTGGCCTGAGACAGAGCGCTCTTCTTAGAAAGCGATTGCGTCATCATGTCATTGTCTGACTGAGACTGCAGCTTGGCATGAGACTTATCCTTTACAGAATTCAACAGAATCTGAAAGGCGTGATCTCTGACCGGTACCACACTGTGGTTCCACAATGCCTCTTTACTGTTCCTACGCGGCTGTTCAACGACACACTCGATGTGTCGTGATCTGCGCTCAGAGCCATGGCATTGATACATTCAGAATAAGCCGGGAGGCGCCAGTACCTAGGTTACACCTGTAACCCTGGTATTCCGCTCTCCGTGAACGCCGCACGGGTCTGAACTGCGCTGACTGAGGCATTAGCCTGCAGCAAGGCGTCATTCCCGGCTAGCGGCTGCGTCTTCATGTCACATTGGGACCGAGACAGCTGCCTGCTGAATGTGAGGTATCCTTTGCGCCTGGGCGCGTTCAGGAGAAAGTGGGGGCGCTGATACACTGGGCACCTTCATGACCGTGTGTAATCGGGCCCTTCTTGAACGCAGCATGGGTCTGGGTCGTACTAACAGAGACCTTGGTCTATGATAGTGCGCCACCCCCGATGTGGTTATTATCAGCGCGTTCTCGAAACGGGGCCGAAACGTGGTTATGCCCATAACCGTAGTAATCAGGCCCTCCGTGAACGCAGCACGGGTCTGAACTGCACTGTCTGAGGTACTGGCCTGAGACAGAGCGCTCTCCCCAGAAGCGGTTGCGTCATCATGTCATTGTCTGACTGAGGCTGCCGCTGGCATGAGACTTATCCTTTACAGAACTCAGCTGAAAAGTATGATCTCTGGCTGACACCACACGGTGGTGCCACAATGCCTCTTCACTGGTCTTATGCGGCTGTTCAACGACACACTCAATGTGTGGTGAGCTGCGCTCAGAGCCATGGGCATTGATACGTTCAGAATATACCGGAGGCGTCCATACCTTGGCTACCTTAGTAGCCCTGGTATTCCCGCTCTCCGTGAACGTTGCACGGGTCTGATCTGTACTGACTGGAGGCATTAGCCTGCAGTAAGACGTCACTCCCGGCTAGCGGCTGCGCCTTCATGTCACATTGGGACAGAGGCAACTGCCTACTACGTGAAGACTTTACTACAGAGCTCCTAGGAGTCTGTAGTAAGAGATCTTCACTAGGTGAGCTAAGGCTGCGCCTTGCTACCTTTACCCCTTTCCTCTCCTGAGCACGCTCAGCTACACACTCTAAGTGGGTTGGGCTGCGCTCAAGATGGTGAGGGAGAAAACATAGAACGTGGAGTGTTCCGAACCTTATGGAATAATTGTCCTTCTTTTGACAATGTCAATGAGAACAATCTCTTTATTCACACAATGTAACAACACAGCCCTCTACACTCTGAACAGTGGAGTGGGGGGGGGGAAAAACAGTAGGCCCTCCTGCGAAACCCGCCGGGCCGTTCTCCGCCTCTTCCTCGCCTCGTCAGATGTGCTTGCGCTTCTGGGAGGCCTTCTGGTACTGCCAAGCTGGTCTCGTGACAGCTTTTTTCAGCTGGCGGGACTGTCGCTACCACAGTCGCTGCTGGGGAGCCGAGCTCGCTCTCCTGCTGTCTGTGGTGTGCGTCTGTCGCCTGGCCCGACGCCTCACTGTAGCTCTGCTGGGGGCGTTGGAGATGGACGGTTTAGCTGGGGCTCTGCTGGACCTCATTGCTAGTGGCAAATGCTTGGCCAGGTGCCTCCTCTCCTCGTCCAGTCTGGCGATCCTCTCCGTCGCGTCCTTCACTGCGAGGCCAAAGAGGCCCTCGCTGGAGACGGGGGCGTTGAGTAGAGACGTTTTGTCGGTCTCCTTCATGGCCGTCATGGAAAGCCACAGGTGTCGTTCTGTGACCACGGAGGTGGCCATGGTCCTTCCTGCGCATATGGCAATCGCCTGCGTCAGGTGCAGAATGGCTCCAGAGATTCTGGAGGCCTCCTCCACTTCTTCACTGGTCATCTCCGACCTGCCCGTTGTGAGACGGGACAGAGAGGCCGCGAGGAGGGCGATATTGTTCGCCGCTGCTACGCTCTGGGCTCCCAGCATAAAAGATTTCTCAGCCAACTGGGCTGTAAATCTATCCTTTTGTGCTGGCAGAGTGGCCTTCTTGGAGGCTGACCAGGGACTCGACCCCGGCACTAGGAACGCCGTCATGGCGCCCTCGAGCCTGGGGATTCCTCTAGTTGCCCACTCATATCCGCTCACTCTGGTGAAGGGGATATACGCTCTGGCCGGCGAACGCGCCGCCAGAGGTGCCCCCACGAACCTCGACATACTTGCCGAGGGAGGGCAAGGCTGGAGCCAATGGCTCAGCTGCCCTCCCTCGGCTTGGAGTAAGGGCCGCCCTCCATTAGGTCCACCTCCATAGGAAGGGGGAGCTGGGGGCAGCGCAACCTCGAGTCGTGTGGCAGCCCTCTCAATGAGCCCGGGAAAGTCCGAGCGCAGAGAGGCTACCGCGACAGGACAGGGCTTCTGACGCAGCAGAGCCCATGTCGTCATCGCACAGGGACTCTTCTACCCTGGCGCTTTCAGAATGAAAGGGGGTTTTGAAGGTGGGCGCCAGAGGTCTGGATTGTCCCACTGGGATATCCGCCTCGGCGCCTTCCCTGTCATCCTCTGACGCCGCATCGTCCTCTGACCCCTCTGAAGCAGAGAGGAGTGAGGACATTACGTCCTCCAGAGGGACGTCCTTCAAAAAGAACGCCCGACGCTGCTGCCTCTCCCTTAATAGGGAAGGAGGGCGCAGGAGGCGAATTAGGAGGGTTGTCGAGACCATCCTCGGCGTGCTGCGGTCCCAAACACACGAAACAGAGGTCGTGGGGGGTCCGCAGCAGCCATGGTGGAACACCGACACAGAGCCCTTAAAAGGGCCTTTGGGGGTGGGAAATTCCCAGGTGTGCTCATGGCGAAAGACGTTGACGGCTGGCAGTCAACGACGAAAATCTTTCAGAGTCTTCGTAAGGCTTCTTCAGTTCTAGTCCAGTCGCTGAAGATAATGGGAGACAGATTGATGGAACGGGTTTCCCTATATAAGGACACCTGTACTCCCTATTGGCTGTAGGTGTGTGCATAATTTGTTTTCAGCTGTTCTGCCCTAGGGCAGAGGGTCCCACTAGGAGCATAGCTCCCCATGGGGCGGAGCTCACGATATAGAACTAGTCGTTACCGGAGTGTAACTCCAGTTCTATGAGTGGAGCGGAGCCCCCATAGGGGAGCTCTGCTCCTATTGGTTTACCCTCTGCCCTAGGGCAGAACAGCCTGAAGCAAAATTATGCACACACCTACAGCCAATGGGAGTACAGGTGTCCCTATATAAGGAACCCCGCTCTCAATCTGCCTCCTGAGATATTATCTTCAGCGAGACTAGGAGAGGGTCGGTAGGGCCTTAGTCCTATGGGGCTCCGCTCCACTCATAGAACTGGAGTTACACTGCAACTAGTCGTTCTATATCGTGGAGCTCCGCCCCATAGGGGAGCTCTGCTCCTATTGGTTTAAGGCGGAGCGAAACGCTCCAAAATGTACCCCCTGCCAAACCTAATACATCCCATTCAAAAATGAGAATAGGTCAAGCTCAGCAATGGCTGCAACCAATTCCCGCAGTACTGCAACTAAAAGACCCACCCGGGCGTCACAATATACCGCGTCATCGGTTATAGACCCGCCCCATCTAGCTCAATGGAAATGCCAATAGCTAGTGGGCAGATCATCAGAATAGACGCCGTGCTAATCTGTACCAGCAGATAGCCGTGCCTCAATATTCTGTGACAACACTATCGTCCACTAATGGAATGACATCAGTCACTCTACATTAAGTGTCCAACAGACCGCCCTACTCACTCAATGGAACCCAGAGATTAGTAGGCAGGAACAAAATATATAAGTCATACTATCTGAATCAGATAGATGACCTCACATTCTGTCAATTCAATACATGTCTCTATGTACTGACCCTGAGTCAAGAGACATGCCACAGATAGCTTTTCATCCGAAGCGGACCTGATAGAGACCTGTCTATCGTCCTGCTTCTCTTTCCTCTAGCTCAAGATTCTCTTTCAGCTATGCTGAGTGCAATCGAGCTTGAAAGTTAAAAAGCCTATTCTTGATATAACACGTTTTCCTAACCAAGGCGGACCTGATTGGAACCTGTCCAAGGTCCTGCTCTGTCCTCTCCTTTTAGCTCAAAATTGCCTTTCAGCTCTGCTGAATGCCGACCGAGCTAAAGAGTTGGAAAAAACGTGCCATAATATGTTTCTTCTAATAAAAGCGGATTTATGAACATGGTCACAATCCTGCTTTCTTTCTCTGTTTCTTTCTCAAGATCTCCCCTCAGCCACGCTGAGTACAGATCGAGCCAAAGAATTAGAAGACATATCCAACAGATAGAAACGGATAAAAGGAGACGGTGTCGACCAAGACGCCGCTCTACAAATATCCACTACCTCTGTACCTCTGAAGAGGGCAGTAGAAGCTGCTACTCCACGAGTGGAGTGCGCTAATACCCTGAGGCGGTTGTTGCCCCGTCGCCTCGTACGCCGTCTCAATGCCTTCACAAAGCCAATGAGACAACGCTGTTTTGAAAGTGGTCTACCCAATGCAGTCGCACCGTGACACACAAACAGCTGAGGCGATGACCTAATCGCTGCTGTGCGCTCAACGTAACACGCCAAAGCGCGTACTGGGCACAAGCAATGAAGCTTTTCTCACTCCTCTCCCCATGGGGAGGGGGGATAAAAAGCCCACAATTCCACGGTCTGTGATCTATATGCACTGTTAATAACCTTCGGCACAAATGCCGGGTTGGGACGTAACACCGCTCTGCTCAAATCGCCATTAATGGCAAGGGCAGTCGGGTCTCGCTCGACAGTGCACTCAAATCACTGACCCGCTTAGCGGTAGTCAAGGCGAGCAACAGCGCCGTCTTGATAGACAGCATTTTGAGGGGTATTTGATTCAATGGCTCGAACGGCGACTTACATAGCGCCGAGAACCAAGGCCAAATCCCATCGGGCAGCGTAGCTCTAGGCATTGGCCTAAGCCGTCAGCGTTCCCAATAAGAAACGTTTCACTAATGGGTGACTGAACAGGTTTTTTCCGTTAAACCCTTCATGACCAGCTGAAATTGCCGCTGCAAACACTCGAATGGTGGAGGGCGATTTCTGCTTATCAAACATAGACTGCAGGAATGAGAGCACACTCTCTACCTGACAGCTCATGGGGTCTACGTCCTGTGTGTTACACCACCGTGAGAAAACATTCCATCTGCTTGTGTATACCCTGGAAGTGGAACTGGCCCTAGCGCTCTGTATGGTTCTGATCACTGCATCAGATAACCCACGGCGCCTCAACCTGTCCCGTTCAGGAACCAAGCCTTCAGTGGTTGGCCGATTATGGGCCACTGCCCTATCGAGCCTCCCGCCTGGCTCAACGCGTCTCGCTCGATGTGGAATTGTCCAAGGTGGCACAATCAACATCTGACTCATCTCTGCAAAACCACGGAGCCCCCCGGGCGATCGGGCGCTATCAGTATCACTGTTAGCTCCTCTGATCTCACCCTGGCTAGCAGTGGGAGAATGCAAGACAGCGGAGGGAATGCATACAGGAGAACTTTCGGCCACGGGCAGTGCGCGAACGCGTCTCTTCCCAATGGCGGCTCGTCCTGTTGTCTCAGGGAGAACCATAGGGGACACTGCGCGTTCACACGTGACGCGAACAGATCCACTCGGCTCTCCCGAATTGTTTCCCAAATTTGGAGAACAATGTCTGGGTGCAGACACCACTCATCGTCTCGAGGACCCCCTCTTGACATGAGATCTGCCCTCTCGTTCAAGTAGCCCGGAATGTCGCTGCTCTCAACGAGCGAAGGTGCTTGTGAGCCCACAGCCACAATTCCTCTGCCGCCCTGTGGAGGGCAGGAGACCTGACCCCTCCTGGCGATTTATGTGAGCTACTGTGGTCCGGTTGTCTGACCAAACCAACACATCGCGACCCCGAAGGGTAGACGCGAAGTGGTTCAAAACCAGTCGAACCGTTTCCAACTCCAGGAGGTTTATGTGACGACCTGATTGAGGCCATGCACCACCTATCGCTTGAGACTGACATGTCCCTCCCCATCCAGTCAGACAGGCATCTGTATACACTGGAATGTAGGATGACACCTTGCCCATCGGGACTCCGTGCGTGAGAACGCACGGGTTCCTCCAATAGTCCAGGTCTGCTCTTAGCGAGAGAGGAACCACCACCAACCGATGACGTTGACGCACTGGGTCTAGTCTTAGTTGGGCGAACCACCGCTGTGTTCTGCGCATGTGCAGAAGCCCCAGCGGGACCACAGAGTGGGCTGCCGACATGAGACCCAAAAGTGACATGATCGATAGCGCCGTTACTGTGTGATTCGGACGACACTTCCTCAGGGCTAGTACCAATGCTGCCCTTCGAGGGTCCGAAATTCGCGCCCTCATCATTACAGTGTCTAGCTGTAGTCCCAGGTAGACTATCTGATGACTGGGCCAGGGTGCGCTCTTTTTCCAATTCACAGCGAACCCCCAGACGCGTGAGATGAATCACTGTCTGTGTCGTGTGCGTGAACGCCAGCTCTGCTGACGGGGCGAGAACCAGCAGGTCGTCTAGGTAGGCTAATATCCTTATCCCTTGACGACGCAGCGATTCCAATGCCGCCTCCACACATTTGGAAAACGTTCGAGGTGCCAGGGCGTACCCAAACGGCATCCTCGTGAACTCGTACGCCACCCCTTGAAAGGCGAACCGCAGAAACTTTCTGTGGCGAGATTGAATCGGCACATGAAAGTACGCGTCCTTTAGGTCTATGCTTGTACAAAAGTCTCCCTTCTGGACACATTCCAGTAGACGCTTTTGTCGTCAGCATTCGGAAGGGCCGTTTGGTTATGCTCTCGTTGAGAATGCGTAAATCCAAAATCGGCCTCATTCCCCCCGTCTTTTTGGGCACTAGGAAATAGGGGCGAATCAGAGCCCTTTGTTCCCTTTGCTCTTGGGAACTACTGTGACCGCCTCCTTCGCCAAAAGTTCCGTGATCTCTGACATCAGAGCGGCTACTTTGTCCGGCGTTTTCATCACCTTTCCACCACTCCCCGAAACGGGGTGGGGTCCGATGGAATTGGAGGGCATAACCCTTCTCTAACGTCTGTTCTAGCCAGCGTGAGGGTACAGCTTCGTTGCCACTGCCAGCAATGCAGAGAAAGCGGGCGCGCACGAAGCTGTGGTACGTCCAGTAGGAAGGACCTGTATTCCTCTATGGCCCCGCCGCCGCTATTCCCCAGCACTGAGTTGGTGGAATAGCCCAGGGCGGGCCCCCTCGAAAGGGAGAGGAAACATCAGCTGGTTCTGTGTGAATCGGAGGCCTTGATACGTTAGTTACGCCCGTAACTCCAGTAATCCGGCCCCCTCCGTGAACGCAGCACGGTTCTGAACTGCGCTGTCTGAGGCATTAACCTGAGACGGCGCGCTCTCCCCGGATAGCAATTGCGTCATCACGTCATTGTCTGACTGAGACTGCTGCTTGCCACGAGACCCATCCATTACAGCACTCGACAGAGTCTGAAAGGTGTGATCCCTCACTGGTACCACACGGTGGTGCCATAATACCTCTTCACTGGTCTCATGCGGCTGCTCAACAACACACTCAATGAGTGGTGAGCTGCGCTCAGAGCCATGGGCATTGATACGTTCATAATAGACCGGAGGCGTCCATACCTCGGTTACACTTGTAACTCTGGTATTCCCGCTCTCCGTGAACGTCGCACGGGTCTGAACTGCGCTGGCTGAGGCATTAGCCTGCAGCAAGGCGTCATTCCCGGCTAGCGGCTGCGTCTTCATGTCACATTGGGACAGAGACAGCTGCCTGCTGTGTGAGACCTTTACTACAGAGCTCCTAGGAGTCTGTAGTAAGAGATCTTTATTAGGTGAGCTAAGGCTGCGCCTTGCTACCTCTTCCCTTTTCCTCTCCTGAGCGCGCTCAGCAACGCACTCTAGGTGGGTTGAGCTACACTCAGGATGGTGGGGGGATACCATAGAACGTGAAGTGTTCTGTACATTATGGAATAAATGTCCTTCATTGACAATGTCAGTGAGACTCCGCTCTTTATTCACATAAACAAAAACACCCTCCACGCCCTGAACAGTGGGGTGGGGGGGAACAGTAGGCTCGTCTGCGTCGTACGCCGGGCCATCTCCCGTTCTCTCCCCCTCGCCTCGTCATAGGTGCCGCCTCTTGTGGGAGACCTTCTGGTGCTGCCAGGCTGGCTTTGTGACGACCTCTCTAGCCGGCGGGACCGTCGCTGCCACCGTCGCTGCTGGAGGGGCCGAGCCCGCTCTCCTGCCGCCTGTGGTGGGCGCCTGTCGCCTGGCCCGTCGCCTCCCTGCCTTGCTGGGGGCGTTCGAGGTGGACGGAACTGTCGGGGCTCTGCTGGCCTTCATCGCCAGCGGCAGATGTTTCGCCAGGTGCCTCCTCTCCCTCGTCCAGTTTGGCGATTCGCTCAGTTGCGTCCTTCACAGCGAGGCCAAATAGGCCTTCGCTGGAGACGGGGGCGTTGAGCAATGATGCTCTGTCGGTCTCCTTCATGGCTGTCATGGACAGCCAGAGGTGCCTTTCCGTGACCACCGAGGTGGCCATGGTCCTGCCCGCACATATGGCTACCGCCTGCGTCAGGTGGAGGATGGCTCCAGAAATCTTGGAGGCCTCCTCCACCTCCTCGCTGGTCATCTCAGACCTTCCCGTCGTGAGACGGGATAGGGAGGCCGCGAGGAGGGCGATGTTGTTCGCCGCCGCTACGCTCTGGGCTCCCAGCGTGAAGGATTTCTCAGCCAATTGGGCTGTGAACCTATCCTTCTGCGCCGGCAGAGTGGCCTTCTTGGAGGCTGCCCAGGGACTCGAACCCGGCACTAGGAACGCCGTCATGGCGCCTTCGAGCCTGGGGATTCCCCTAGCTGCCCAATCATAGCCGTTCACTCTGGTGAAGGGAGTGTACGCCCTGGCCGGCGAACGCGCCGCCAGAGGTGTTCCCCACGAGCCCTCGACATACTTGCCAAGAGAGGGCAAGGCTGGAGCCATTGGCTCAGCTGCTCTCCTTGGCTTGGAGTAAGGGCCGCCTTCCATCAGGTCCACCTCCATAGGGAGGGGAACTGGGGGCAGCACAATCTCAAGTCGGGTGGTCGCCTTCTCAATGAGTTCCGGAAAGTCGGAACGCAGAGAGGCTGCCGCGAAGGACAGGGCTTCTGATCTAACAGAGCCCATGTCGTCATCGCACAAGGACCCTTCTGACCTCACGCTCTCCGATGGAAAGGGGGTCTTGAAGGTAGGTGCCAGAGGTCGGGATTGTCCCACTGGGATATCCCTCTCGGCGCCCTCCTTGTCATCCTCCGATTCTGCACTGTCCTCAGATACCTCTGAAGCAGAGGCGAGTGTGGACAGCACATCATCAAGAGGGACGTCCTCTCTAAAAAACGCCCATCGCTGCTTCCTCTCCTTCACAGGAAGGAGGGCGCAGGAGGCGCAATTAGGAGGGTTGTCGAGACCATCCTTGGCGTGCTGCGGCCCCAAACACACGAAACACAGGTCGTGGGGGTCCGCAGTAGCCATGGAGGTACACCGACAGAGGGCCCTAAAAAGGGCCTTTGGGGGTGGAAAATTTCCAGGTGCGCTCATAATAGAAGACGTTGACGGCTGGCAGTCAACGACGAAATTCTTCTTGAGTCTTCGTAGGCTTCTTCACTAGTCCAGTCGCTGAAGATAATGGGAGGCAGATTGAG
This sequence comes from Coregonus clupeaformis, assembly GCF_020615455.1. NCBI lineage: Eukaryota > Metazoa > Chordata > Actinopteri > Salmoniformes > Salmonidae > Coregonus > Coregonus clupeaformis. The sequence goes on along the minus strand of NW_025534222.1, from coordinate 110,831 downwards.
GGAACGGGGTTCCTTATATAGGGATACCTGTACTCCCATTGGCTGTAGGTGTGTGCATAATTTTGCTTCAGGCTGTTCTGCCCTAGGGCAGAGGGTAAACCAATAGGAGCAGAGCTCCCCTATGGGGCGGAGCTCCACGATATAGAACCACGGTCCTACAATGTAACGCAGCCTACCTACGCATTCATTCGGTGGCGATGGAATTGCTCTTTTTACTGACAGAGTGGGTGGCTCTTAAAAGAGCCTTTGGGTTCGAGTCGTGGTGTTGAGGTTCCGAAGAGAGTGCGTTTAACCGCCGAAACAGTACAGGGTGCGTCCCTGACGTTTCAGAGCGTAGACCACGTCCATGGCGGTAACGGTCTTCCTCTTGGCGTGCTCGGTGTAGGTGACTGCGTCACGGATCACGTTCTCCAGGATCACCTTCAGGACACCGCGGGTCTCCTCGTAGATCAGACCGGAAATACGCTTCACGCGCCGCGCAGCCAGACGGCGGATAGCGGGTTTGGTGATTCCCTGGATGTTATCGCGGAGAACTTTACAGTGACGCTTGGCGCCTCCTTTTCCGAGTCCCTTGCCGCCTTTGCATCTTCCAGACATGGTGTGTACATAATAATATAACAATACATAATAATAGTCATACATAATAATCGAACATCACCTTTGACTACAGTGACATTGGTAGTAAGTAGGCTACAGTATAATGGATAGCTACCCAACTGGGACAGAAAGTGGAAATGGAAGGGGGACACGCAGTGAGCAAAACTCCTAACGACCTAAAAACACAGACACTTCAGTGGAACGCACAGGGCAAGACGGGAAGGAAGACGTGGAGAAGGACTATTGAAGAGGAGATGAAGAACACCGGAAGCATCGAGTGAAGAAATGGGCCTGGAACAGGGTTAGGCCGAGATGCACTGTTGACGCCTATGCTTCATTTAGGACCTCAAAGAAATGAGTCAACTCCTATAGGGACTATTTTCACCGCCACCTGCTGGACCAGAGGTCATGTGGCCAACACTCTGCTTGAGATCATTAAGAGCTATAAGGAGTCCATCAACTACCTGGTCAGTCAAGTCATATAGGGGGGGATTTCATGGCCACCTGCTGGAGCAGAAGTCATGTTTGCCAACACTGGCCTTAAAATCATTAGGAGCTATAAGGAATAAATCAACTCATCATTCAAGTCATATAGGGAGGGATCTTAGCACCACCTGCTGGATCAGAAGTACCCTTCACCGTAGGCACAAGAGAGCCATCATCTCTCAACCGGTGCAATTTCCATAAGTATGTGGTAATAAAACAAACAATGACAGCTCATCATATAGGCAGTGGTTTCAAAACTCTAAGCGCGTGTTCAAGTAGAGCACACCAAATCATACATGTACTTGTTCATCATACTGAATCAGTGTTTCATCTAGAAATACATGCCTCGCGTTGCAATACGTGTTCTTGTAAAGTCATTGCTTTCCACAATGCAATGCTCACATCACATTCCGTGTGATATTGTTGTTCATTTGTTCAAATGTATTTGACTATGACTTAATCCGACTGCTCTGAATTCATAATCACCTCACGGTTTGGTGTTAACCTACCGATTTTCAACTGCTTTGCCTACTGCAGATTAGGAACGCTGTCATGAAAATGTATGCTTGGGAAGTCTAAAATGAGGGGTAACTCCCCTTAAGGTAAATGTCTGTGTTCTGAGTGGCAAAAAAATACTGATTTTTTAATAACATTTAGATATGTGCATACTGCCTGTCCTTAGGCAAACGCATTTAGAAGGTAAAGAAGTGGAACCAATGAATACTTTTCTTGCTCTTCAATCAAAACAAAACCTTCACAAAGTGGTGCGTTTTGCCCCTAAATGACCCCTGAGGATTATTGTGTTCTCATTTGTCAGTAATTGACCCTGACATACTCCCTTTAAATGGTACTATTTTACGCAAACGTATACTGTAATGTACTACTATTATGATGTCACTTCACGGTAAGTGAAGGTCAGAGACGTAAGGTATGTCCCAAATGCATCCCCTATACCGTAAACGTGGATCCAAAAGGAAGTTGCTGGGGTCTATTGGATGAGGGGTGTACTCAACTGTGCCTATAGCGTGTCAAAAGTCCCCCAAACGGGAAATACCCCTTGGCAACTGGGCAGAGGCCCTGTCCATTTCAGCACCGCGGACCTCCCCTATTACCCGTGTCGTGAGTGGAGATGCAGCACAAGCGCTGTCCATACAACGGTGCTGAATACAGCAACGCATGCGCCGATCCTGCCTTTGTACTTCCTGATGGTAGCAAATGTTTTGGTGGAGTTTGACTAATATAGATAAAAACAACGGATCGGCGCAATTTGCAAAACGCGCACCCCTTGGGGACCCCAGGACCGCGTTTGGGAAACGCTGGCCTAAAGAGCAAATAACCATGGTGTGCAGTACCCAAATTTAACCACAAGATGGCCTCCGTGCTCCACTGTAAAGTTTGGGCCTCTGCATGAGTCTCTCAGCAGCACTGCAACATGGGACTTTCAAAGTAAGTTGGCATGCAATGTTTCTTCTGGACTGCATTCAAGGCAACTAATGACACACAACTAATAGTGTCAATTATTCATCTGAACACAATTCTTGTAACTATTCGGCCTATATTATCACTCGTTTCTTTTCCCCCTCCTTTGTAAAGCATTTTACTGTGCTACTATAGTCCAAAGGAAGTGGATGATGCCAGACGGTTGTATATATGGTTGTATATATATATACACACACACACACATTGAAGCTAGACTTCAGGCAACGAAAAGGTGCAATACGTAGCTTTTAGGCGTGTTTGGCCCTCTAGTATATGCCTCTCGCTTCGCACACACCCAGAGTGGGACAATGTTGTGTGCGTAAAAGTAGCCTAGTGTGCGTAATTTCTTTTTCACGACAGGTAGTACATGGAAATCAATGCGCTTTCTATGGAAAGAGGTGGGTGGCTCTTAAAAGAGCCTTTTGTGGTACAACATGTGTCGAGTAGAACACTGTTTGTAATAGGTTTACTTCTTCTTGGGGGCTGCCTTCTTGGGCTTGGCTGCCTTGGGCTTGGCGGCTTTGGGCTTGGCTGCCTTTGTAGCCTTCTTGGGGGCTCTTGGCCGCCTTCTTGGCCGCTGCGGCGGCTTCTTCACCTTCTTGGGGCTCTTGGCCGCCTTTTTTGGGTGTAGCGGGCTTCTTGGCCTTCTTGGGGGACTTCTTTGCGGCGACGGCCTTCTTGGCTGCTACCTTCTTGGGCTTCTTCGCCGGCGGGCTTCTTGGCGGCCACCTTATTTACTTTGGAGACTGCGGCTTTCTTGGCGGGCCTCTTCGCCTCGACAGCTTTCTTGTTGAGCTTGAAGGAGCAGGATGCACCGGTGCCCTTGGTCTGGACCAGGGTGCCCTTGGTGACGAGGCTCTTGACTGCGATCTTGACGCTGGGAGTTGTTCTTCTCCACGTCGTAGCCGCCTGCCGCCAGCGTCTTCTTGAGCGGCCAGGGACACGCCGCTCCTCTCCTTGGAAGCGGTCACAGCCTTGACGATGAGCTCTCCTCACGCTGGGTCCCGCTTTCTTGGGCTTGGCTGCTGCCTTCTTCTTGGGTGCCTTGGCCGCGCGGGCGGCTGCGGGTGTTGGTGCGACTTCTGCCATGTCTGTCTGTCGTTTGGTCCGTACACACCCACGGTCTGCGAGGAGAAGTTTGCTGTAGACGCTGCTCTGCGCTATTGAAGCTCCACACCGAGCAGGGGGCTGGCCTTAAACGCGACATGAGAACCACGTAGACTTAAGGCACCCAGCTCGGCTTCTCTGGGCTGGCCAAATGCTCTTTCACTTGTGTTTTCTGTTCGCCTATATCGCCCAAAAGTCACCGACGGAGCCGTGTTTTCGGTCCAAAAGCGAACGGCCCAGCGAGCAGACTTGTCTCCGTTCAGAATAAAGTCATGTGGCCCGCGGAAGGGCTGTGCATTTTGTTGCGACTCGCTCAAAACCTCACCGTTCGACTGTCGGGTGAGCGGTGCGCACTGGTTTACCTGTGCTATTTGTCTCCTAAATGGCCTAAAAGTGCATCCGATTGCGAGCAGCACTTGTTGTGTAGTGAGCCGAGATGTCTGGCAAGGGAATCAAATGGTTTGGGGTCCCCTGATGTGGTCAGGGGTGTTTTAAAGAAGCGCTCTTTTGGGGACCTTAAAACACATGCACCTGTGAGGCCTGGCTGAGACTAGTGTTGTACCTCAAGTTTCAGGTTGTATTCGTCGTATGTCCAGGATCCACATGGTATAAACAGTCCTACGACATGCTTACTTGCACTGTGTGTGTGTGTGTGTGTGTGTGTGTGTGTGTGTGTGTGTTATTGTATTAGTACTTTTTGTGCACTGGCAGTGTGTGTTGTTGTTGTTGTATTTGTAGCCTACTATTTCTACACAGTGAGATTGTGTGTTGTCTTCTGGTAGGTAGGTAGGTTGGCTGTCTCTACTAATATATTGTTGACCTGCTTGACTCCGCAGCTTGACTCGCCTCAGTCTTTGTGTCTGTGGTTCTTGGTGTCTGGCTGGCGCTATGGAGGCTGGCGCCCCATGGGTTATGGTGCGTTGATATAGGCCTAGATAGAGGGAGTCTCTCTCTCTCTCTCTCTCTCTCTCTCTCTCTCTCTCTCTCTCTCTCTCTCTCTCACTAACTCACCTCTCTCTCTCTCCCTCTCTCTCTCTCTCTCTCTCTCTCTCTCTCTCAGTCACTCACTCACTCACACTCTCTCTCTCTCTCTCTCTCTCAGTCACTCACTCACTCAGTCTCTCTCTCTCTCTCTCTAACTCACTCATTCACTCACACTCTCTCTCTCACTCACTCACTCAGTCTCTCTCTCTCTCTCTCTGTCACTCACTCAGTCTCTCTCTCTCACTCACTCACTCACACTCACTCAGTCTCACTCACTCACTCAGTCTCTCTCTCAGTCTCCCCATCTCTCTCACTCAATCACTCACTCAGTCTCTCTGTCTCTCTCTGTCTCTCTCTCAGTCTCTCGCTCTCTCACACTCTCTCACACTCACGCAGTGTCTCTCTCTCTCTCTGTCTCTCTCTCAATCAATCACTCACTCACTCAGTCTCTCTCTCTCTCTCACACTCACTCACTGAAACTCACTCACTCAGTCTCTCTCTCTCTCTCACTCACTCACTCACTCACTCACTCACTCACTCAGTCTCTGTCACTCACTCACACACTCCTCTCTCTCTCACTCACTCTCTCTCTCTGTGAGTGAGTGAGAGAGAGAGAGTGTGTGAGTGAGTGAGTGAGAGAGAGGGAGAGAGTGACTGAGAGAGAGACAGAGAGAGAGAGAGAGAGAGAGACTGAGTGAGTGAATGAGTGAGAGAGACAGCGAGCCACATGACTTTATGTGGCCCCCTTCCGCGGGCCACATGACTTTATTCTGAATGGAGACAAGTCTTCTCGCTGGGCCGTTCGCTCCCCACTTTGTCACGTGGAAGCCACTGCCTTTTATCCTGTTGCCTGGTGAGTGTAGTAGGAAGGAAAATACGCTACGTGACTCAAATGTACTACACTTTACATGGACATTTTGAGTCATGTAGCAGACGCTCTTATCCAGAGCCACTTATAGTTAAGTGAGGGTCTACATTTTCATACTGGCCCCCGTGGGAAACGAACCCGCAACCCTGGCGTTGCAAGCGCAGTGCTCTACCAACTGAGCTACAGGGGACTATATATGTTGATGCGACCTGGACCAGAAATGACCCGTTGTTGTCTCTCTAAAGAGCAAATAACCATGGTGTGCAGTACCCAAATTTAACCACAAGATGGCCGCCGTGCTCCACTGTAAAGTTTGGGCCTCTGCATGAGTCTCTCAGCAGCACTGCAACATGGGACTTTCAAAGTTGGCATGCAATGTTTCTTCTGGACTGCATTCAAGGCAACTAATGACACGCAACTAATAGTGTCAATTATTCATCTGAACACAATTCTTGTAACTATTCGGCCTATATTATCACTCGTTTCTTTTCCCCCTCCTTTGTAACACATTTTACTGTGCTACTATAGTCCAAAGGAAGTGGATGATGCCAGACGGTTGTATATATGGTTGTATATATATATATACACACATTGAAGCTAGACTTCAGGCAACGAAAAGGTGCAATACGTAGCTTTTAGACGTGTTAGTGAACAACATACATGGTGGGTAATGTAGAGGTGCGTGTATACATGGAACAATTGTGCTTTTTTGATGGAAATATGGAGGTGGCTCTTAAAAGAGCCTTTGGGGGATTTTGGAGTTTTGGTCATCCTCATTTATGCGCGCTCTCCGCGAATACGGCGGGCCAGCTGGATGTCCTTGGGCATGATGGTCACCCGCTTGGCGTGGATGGCGCACAGGTTGGTGTCCTCGAACAGGCCGACCAGGTAAGCCTCGCTAGCCTCCTGCAGGGCCATCACGGCGGAGCTCTGGAATCGCAGGTCGGTCTTGAAGTCCTGGGCGATTTCTCGCACCAGGCGCTGGAAGGGCAGCTTGCGGATGAGCAGCTCAGTGGACTTCTGGTAACGACGGATCTCTCTCAGAGCCACGGTGCCGGGCCTGTAACGGTGAGGCTTCTTCACACCGCCGGTGGCCGGGGCACTCTTGCGAGCAGCCTTAGTGGCAAGCGCTGCTTCCTGGGGGCTTTGCCACCGGTGGATTTGCGAGCTGTTTGCTTGGTTCTGGCCATGGCGCTTCTCTGACAGTCGAGTATAGCCTCGAAATGCCTAAGTGAAGTTTATATAGCCGGCAGTGGGGCCTGCTGATTGGACACCATCTCCCCACCACCCCGATTGGCCTGTCGCGCAGGCCTCCTCCGATTGGCCATTGGATGGGAGGCGGCCTCTCCAAAATTCAAACTCCCCGGTGCGCTGCGCGCAATGAGGACGCCGCGCCCCTTAATGCGCAATAGGACGCCGCCGCTCACCTTTATGCGCAATAGGACGCCGCCGCCCTTTACGCTGCACATAGACGCCGCCGGCCCTTTACGCCGCAATAGGACACCGCTGTGCCCTTTACGCGCAATAGGACGCCGCCGGCCCTTTACGCCGCAATAGGCCGCCGGCTCTTTATGCGCAATAGGACGCCGCCGCCGCCCACGCTGCAATAGACGCTGGCGGCCCTTTACGCGCAATAGACGCCGCCGGCCCTTTACGCGCAATAGGACGCCGCCGCCCTTTACGCCGCAATAGACGCCGCCGCCCCTTACGCGCCAATAGGACGCCGCCGGCCCTTTACGCGCAATAGGACGCCACCGGCCCTTTGCGCCGCGCAATAATTGACGCCAAAGTCAAGAGTGACATCTTATAGGCATGTTGTAATCTAACGCTAGCCTGCTATGGCAAACGAGGCCTAGTAGGTGTTGTTGTTCATGCAAGGCCTCATGTGGGCACAGAATATCGAAATAGTTGTGTATACACCCACTCAATGTGTGGCAGTCATAGAAAGGTACTTTTGCGCTTTTGGAGAGCTAGGTGGTTGGCTCTTAAAAGAGCCTTTGGGGGTTGAGTAGTCAAGTTGAAGTCGCAGTAGCGAATTTACTTGGCTTTGACTGCCTTCTCGGTCTTCTTTGGGAGTAGCACTGCCTGGATGTTGGGCAGCACACCACCCTGAGCGATGGTCACACCGCCGAGCAGTTTGTTCAGCTCCTCGTCGTTACGGACGGCCAGCTGCAGGTGACGGGGGATGATACGAGTCTTCTTGTTGTCACGGGCAGCGTTGCCGCCAACTCCAGGATCTCAGCAGTCAGGTACTCGAGCACGGCGGCCAGGTAGACTGGTGCGCCAGCGCCCACACGCTCGGCGTAGTTGCCTTTGCGCAGCAGCCTGTGCACACGGCCCACGGGGAACTGGAGCCCAGCACGGGATGAACGGGTCTTTGCCTTCGCCTGGCCTTGCCTCCGGTTTGCCTCTTCCGCTCATATTGGTAGCTTGAGAAAGTCACAGAAAGTCTGAATGAGCTGCTTGCCACTTCGAGAGCCGTACTTATACCTCGCCACAAGAGGCAACGATTGGCCACCGGGCTGGTGTGGCCTTATCCAATTGGAGCGAGGGACAGAAAGACAGACAGCCCTAAGCCGGTTCCCACCCACAGGCAGCGAGTGAGAGGCTACTTTGTTTCCCTCCGACTTTGTTACTTTGTGTCATTTCGCAAGAGTGACTGAGTGAGTGAGTGAGTGAGAGAGAGAGTGTGAGTGAGGGAGAGAGAGAGAGAGAGAGAGAGACTGTCTCTCTCTCTCACTCACTCACTCAGTCTCTCTCTCTCTGTCTCTCTCTCTCTCAGTCACTCACTCAGTCTCTCTCTCTTTCTCACTCACTCACTCAGTCTCACTCACTCAGTCTCTCTCTCTCTCAGTCTCTCTCTCACTCACTCTCTCTCTCTCACTCTCTCTCTCTCCACTCACTCACTCTCACTCAGTCTCTCTCTCTCTGTATCTCTCTCTCTCATTCACTCACTCAGTCTCTCTCTCTCTGTATCTCTCTCTCTCAGTCACTCACTCAGTCTCTCTCTCTCTCTCACTCACTCACTCACTCTCTCACTCACTCACTCACTCAGTCTCTCTCTCTCTCTCTCTCTCTCAGTCTCTCTCACTCACTCACTCACTCAGTCTCTCTCTCTCTCTCTCTCAGTCACTCACTCAGTCTCTCTCTCTCTCACTCACACTCACACTCACTCAGTCTCACTCACTCACTCAGTCTCTCTCTCTCAGTCTCTCTCTCTCTCTCTCTCTCTCTCTCTCTCACTCACTCACTCACACTCACTCACTCACTCTCTCAGTCTCTCTCTCACTCTCAGTCTCTCTCTGTCTCTCTCTCTGTCTCTCACTCACTCACTCAGTCTCTCTCTCTCTGTCTCTCTCTCTCTCTCAGTCTCTCACACTCTCTCTGTTTCTCTCCGAGTGGGACAAGGGCTGCTAATGTGGTTGGACTGGGAGAAGAATCCCAGCAGGTGCATGTGGGTCAGAAGGTTGATTGCGGCCTCTTTTATTTTCCCTGTTGTATAGGCTATCCCCAAGGTAGTCATTGGGATCCGCTACTGCTCCAACGACTATCGCAAGGGCCGCCCGACAGACACATTCATATCCCCACTTTGTCACGTGGAAGCCACTGCCTTTTATCCTGTTGCCTCGTGAGTGTAGTAGGAAAAAAAATACACTACGTGACTCAAATGTACTACACTTTACATGGACATTTTGAGTCATGTAGCAGACGCTCTTATCCAGAGCCACTTATAGTTAAGTGAGTGCCTACATTTTCATACTGGCCCCCGGTGGGAAACGAACCCGCAACCCTGGCGTTGCAAGCGCAGTGATCTACCAACTGAGCTACAGGGGACTATATATGTATGATGCGACCTGGACCGGAAATGACCCGTTGGCAAAGGGCTACGTTCATATATATATATATATATATATATATATATATATATATATATATATATATATATATATATAGGCCTACTCCTATTCTTCCTAGACGGGATTATTCACCCCCTTTTTATTCTTGCCATTATCGTTCTCATTCACATCATTAGGGTATAGTCCAATGATGGAGGCAGGTAGCTTAGTGGGTAAGAGCGTTGTGCCAGTAACCGAAAGGTCGCTGGTTCAAATCCCCGAGACGACTAGGTGAAAAATCTGTTGATGTGCCCTTGAGCAAGGCACTTAACCCTAATTGCTCCTGTAAGTCGCTCTGGATAAGAGCGTCTGCTAAATAACCAATTTATTTTTTATGGAGCGTCCATTCACTCCGTCCGTGTCCTACCGATTCAGGAAGTCGACTCAAAATGACTATCCGCTCAATAAACGACAAAAGGCATTTCTTTCCAATCAAACCCAACAGACTGCTTTTTTTTTTATTTACACCCTTTGTCAAATGGTGCCATTTTACATTGCCTTCACCTGGAATGGAGGCCGACAAACATGGGTTACTATTCAGCGTGCAAAGACAACAAAAAGGGCGCTAAACCCCTACGCTGGAACGGGCGGGGAAATGATACAATGTAGCCGCTCTCCGAGCCGGCGCGCCGCCCGTTAAACATTGATACAATGTAACCGCGGTCGTACAATGTAACGCAGCCTACCTACGCATTCATTCGGTGGCGATGGAATTGCTCTTTTACTGACAGAGTGGGTGGCTCTTAAAAAGAGCCTTTGGGTTAGTAGAGCAGTCCAAATGCGCTGTTTACTTGGAGCTGGTGTACTTGGTTACGGCCTTGGTGCCCTCGGACACGGCGTGTTTGGCAAGTTCACCGGGGAGTAGCAGGCGCACGGCGGTCTGGATCTCCCTGGAGGTGATGGTAGAACGCTTGTTGTAGTGGGCCAGGCGAGAGGACTCTCCGGCGATACGCTCGAAGATGTCGTTCACGAACGAGTTCATGATTCCCATGGCCTTGGAGGAGATGCCGGTGTCGGGGTGGACCTGCTTCAGGACCTTGTACACGTAGATGGCGTAACTCTCCTTCCTGGACTTTCTGCGCTTCTTGCCGCCCTTCCCTGCGGTCTTGGTGACGGCTTTCTTGGAGCCCTTCTTGGGCGCTGACTTTGCCTGGCTCGGGCATGATGATGTCTCGTTGCTTCTCAGAAACGAATGAGGGCATGAAGGGCGCTACCCGTCTTATGAAGAGGGAAGCTAAGCAAAGTCAGCGGCAGTGGACACTCCCTGCTTGCTCGTAGGCGCCCTGCTATTTGCCCAGTGGAGCTCTAGTGCTCAAAAGAGCCTGTCCGCTCAGAGGCTAGCTTCCCAAACAAAGACAATTGAGGGGCGCGCGCGGGTCCTCACCCCTCCCTCCTCTCTATAGCCTATGCTCTGTGACCGATGGGGGATTGTGTGTTTCAAAAGGGGGCCTTTGATAGTTGTCCAAATGGCACGATTGTTGTGCCAAATAATGCTGGTGATAGAATTGCCCACTTTGGCACCGTCAGACATAGGGCTCGCATTTTGGACTGTGTGTGTGTGTGTGTGTGTGTGTGCGCGCTGTCCCCCTCTTTTCGAGCCACGTCTACCGACTCATGGTGGCTTTATGTTGTCCAAATTCCACTATTGCTTGACCCAAAATAACAACGTCACTACACTTTGCCACTGTCAGATATAGGCCTCCCTCTGTGCGCTAAAACTGGAAGGGACATTAGAATCCTCTAATTAATACTCCCTGTCCACTCGAAGTGGCTCATACTTTCCTAATAAATAGCATACTGAAGAAGAAAAAAACACTATATGGAATGGGCCCTTTTGAAGCGGATGTGGATGGCTCTTAAAAGAGCCTTTAGGTTCGAGTCGGGGTGTTGAGGTTCCGAAGAGAGTGCGTTTAACCGCCGAAACCGTACAGGGTGCGTCCCTGACGTTTCAGAGCGTAAACCACGTCCATGGCGTGTAACGGTCTTCCTCTTGGCGTGCTCGGGTGTGGTGACTGCGTCACGGATCACGTTCTCCAGGAACACCTTCAGGACACCGCGGGTCTCCTCGTAGATCAGACCGGAAATACGCTTCACGCCACCGCGGCGAGCCAGACGGCGGATAGCGGGTTTGGTGATTCCCTGGATGTTATCGCGGAGAACTTTGCGGTGACGCTTGGCGCCTCCTTTTCCGAGTCCCTTGCCGCCTTTGCCTCTTCCAGACATGGTGTGTTCGCTAGTTGAGTTCAAGTGAATGAATGATTTCAGCACCGGTGCGCTATTATCTGCGTTTGGCCGACCTGATTGAGGCCAGTGGCACAGAAAGCGCGCCTCTGTTATATGCTCTCTCTAAAGAGCAAATAACCATGGTGTGCAGTACCCAAATTTAACCACAAGATGGCCTCTGTGCTCCACTGTAAAGTTTGGGCCTCTGCATGAGTCTCTCAGCAGCACTGCAACATGGGACTTTCAAAGTAAGTTGGCATGCAATGTTTCTTCTGGACTGCATTCAAGGCAACTAATGACACAACTAATAGTGTCAATTATTCATCTGAACACAATTCTTATAACTATTCGGCCTATATTATCACTGTTTCTTTTCCCCTCCTTTGTAAAGCATTTTACTGTGCTCACTATAGTCAAAGGAAGTGGATGATGCCAGACGGTTGTATATATGGTTGTATATATATCTATATATATATATATATATATATATATATACATACACACACACATTGAAGCTAGACTTCAGGCAACGAAAAGGTGCAATACGTAGCTTTTAGACGTGTTAGTGAACAACATACATGGTGGGTAATGTAGAGGTGCGTGTATACATGGAACAATTGTGCTTTTTTGATGGAAATATGGAGGTGGCTCTTAAAAGAGCCTTTGGGAGATTTTGGAGTTCAGGTCATCCTCATTTATGCGCTCTCGCATGATACGGCGGGCCAGCTGGATGTCCTTGGGCATGATGGTCACCCGCTTGGCGTGGATGGCGCACAGGTTGGTGTCCTCGAACAGGCCGACCAGGTAAGCCTCGCTCAAGCCTCCTGCAGGGCCATCACGGCGGAGCTCTGGAATCGCAGGTCGGTCTTGAAGTCCTGGGCGATTTCTCGCACCAGGCGCTGGAAGGGCAGCTTGCGGATGAGCAGCTCAGTGGACTTCTGGTACCAGCGGATCTCTCTCAGAGCCACGGTGCCGGGCCTGTAACGGTGAGGCTTCTTCACACCGCCGGTGGCCGGGGCACTCTTGCGAGCAGCCTTAGTGGCAAGCTGCTTCCTGGGGGCTTTGCCACCGGTGGATTTGCGAGCTGTTTGCTTGGTTCTGATTTAAGGGTTTTTATTAAAAACTTACAAAAACCATACATCATAAATCATTCAATTTCAATACAATACAATATTTGCATCACGCCACACCATTCTCACACCAGTATCCTCTCACCCTCCTCTTTCCACCACCCCATCACTATTAACCAACCAACAACCCCATCATAATAAGAAAAAACTACACTATGCCATTTAGCAGACGCTGTACTTACCGTCATGCTTGCATACATTTTACATATGGGCAGCTTCGGTTCCGAACCCACTACAAAATGCCATGCTCTACCCCACTGAGCCACCTAGGACTACGAGAAAATAAACATAGAAATCACATCATGATACCGTAAGCCACATAGGACTACGTGAAAATAAACATAGAAATCACATCATGTATACCGCCACGCCACATAGGACTAGAGAAACCAAACAAAAATCAAACTATAACACTAGATACACCTCAGGGGAGCACCTTCCCTCCTTTTTACCCAGCCACAAGAAACACACCCTCCTCCCTACCCCTCTATACTAAACCTAAACCCCCCTCTACACTAATCCTAAACCCCCCTTCCACCTCTCCCGAGCAGCATGCTGCCCCCCACTTCTTCTCCTCTCCCTTCATCCTCCCCCTCAAATTTCTCTCCACCCTCCTCACTATCCCCTCCACACCCCCTTCTCCCCCTGTCCTTTCCAATTTCTGCCTAGCCTCCCACAACCCCTGTTTAAAGAGGCTTATGAGTAAGCCAGAGCAGAAACCTGTCCCCTAACCGTCCCCTGGCTCTCCTACCCCTCTCTACCCTAGCCCATGTAACCACAAAATCCCCTCTCACCCTGCCTATCAGACCCTGTGCCCTAGCCCACACTACCCCGGGCGAAAGCACAGTCCCAAAAAACATGGCGCACCGTCTCCTCCCCGCCACAAGTTGGCCTTGGGCAGGTGGGGGATCGAGTCAAGCCACGCCCGTACAAGATGGAACGTACGGGCAAGCCTTATGGAGGCTCAACCAATTCAGGTCCTTGAGCCTGTTATCCAGACCTCGCACCTGCACTCCTTCCCAAACCACAGCCGATACCCAATACCGCCGGGACACCCTCCCCGTCTCACCTCCTCTGTACAGGTGCCTGTGATCTAAACCTACTGGGCTACTTCAACCTCGGGGTGACCACGCAGCCACTTGGCCGCATAGCCGAAGTGCCACGGCAGCTGTTCCGCCCCGAGGACCCGTGTTAGTCCACACCATTACGCTTCTCGCCTGGTAAGAGAAGAACACCCGCAGGAGGTAACCAGACCGGGTGTATTACCGGGATGAGCCAGCTCCAGTCAACAAATATGAAACAAAATTGAATCCAGCTTGAGGGGGAAAATGTGGTACCCCTAGCCTCCCTCCCCGATGGGACAGAGCATGCGTACCCTCGCGACATACTCTTGCCTGCCACCCCACATGAACTGGAACACCAGCCTCACTAGAGGCACTCTCTAGACTCTCTGGCAATGGGTAGACGTATGCCATATACAATAGTGATGGCAACACATCCACCTTGAGGACCAGGACCTTGCCTATAAAAGACAATGACCTAGCCCTCCACATCCCCACCTTCCTCTGCACCACTGCGATGCATCTGTTCCAGTTCAGCGTCGCTGAGCCAGAGGTCTCAAAAAGGACCCCGAGAATCTTCAGGGCCCCACTACAGAGAGATAACCCCCAGGCACATCCGTCCTCCCACGCCATCTTCCGAAATACTTAACGGATGACTTAGCGTGATTGAGGACCGCTCCCGGCTTCGGGTGAATTCCCCCTATGATGGCAAGGGACCTAGTCAGGCACGAGTCCTTGCATAGCAACAAGGAAGTGTCGTCTGCGTACTGGGTCATCTTAACATGCAGCCCACCGCTTCCAGGGATAAGCATGCCCTCCACCCCTGTGTCTGCCCTAATGGCAGCCCCTCGGAGGCTCCATGTACAGAACGAAGAGGAGTGCCGAGAGCGGGCACCCCTGCCTGACCCCAGACTCAAGGTCAAAACGTCACCCATGTGACCGTTTCGTTCACCCGGCACCCTGCTCCGACATATAAAGCACGGATCCACCCTATATACTTCTCCCCAAAACCTAATCTGCCTAACACCCTGAAAAGAAAAGATCTATTCACTCGATCAAAGGCTTTAGCCTGGTCAGTGCTGCTACCATTAGCGGCAGCCCTCTATCCTCTGCCCAAGCAATGGAGTCCCTGATCAAACTCAGGTTCCACCTAATAGAGCGTCCCTCTATCCCACACGTCTGATCCTCGATGGACGACGTAGGGAAGGGCTGTGCGCAACCGGTCCGCTAGAACCCGCTAAGTAGCTTGTAGTCTATGCACAGCATGGTCACGGCCGCCAGTTGCCGAGATCTGTGGCGTCCCCCTTCTTGTACAGAAGTGACAGCACACCTACGGCCATCGATCCCCGGGACCCCTGTCTCGAGGATGGCCTTCAAGACTTCGAGGACTACTGGCCCAAGTATACCCCAAAACTTGAGGTAAAACTCAGCCGTCAGCCCATCCATCCCGGGCACCTTCCCTTTTCCCATCCTCCTGAGGGCGCTCTCAACCTCTTCTAGGGAGATCTCAGCCTCCATTGCTTTTCTAATGTCCTCCGGCACTTGCCGGGACAGGTGTTCTAAAAACACATTGCCCTGCTCTACATCTACTGCCCTCTCTTGAAAGAAACCTCGGAAATGCTCCGTGGTCACCTTGACCATCTCCTCCATCTCTCTCACTACTCTACCGCTTTCTTCCCTAACCCCATACATTACCTTCCCTACTCTGCCTTTCCCTTACTGATTTTAAAGAACACGGCCGAACATGTTTCGTCGTGTTCTACTAAAAAAACTCACTACGCGCCCGCATCAAGAAAGCGCGAGCCTTCCGCTCATGCACCTCCCTTAGCTGCGCCTTTAGGGCAGCGGATCTCTCCCAGTCTGCCGACCCGCCGAGGTTGCCTGCCTCAAGCTCGAGTTCTAGCAGCCTCTGGATATGATCCACCTCCCTCCTTTCCTCCCTCTTTTTCCTCTTCCACTGTCCTATTATAAAAACCCTCATCCTCACCTTCACTATTTCCCACCACTCTAACACCCCCTCACACATGGACCGGAGGCCTTCAAGCCCCCTAAAAAAAATCTACAAAGCGTTGACCAAGCCTGCCCATCCAGCACCTCCCGTTCTAACTTCCAGTACCCCCTACCGAAGAGACAGACTGGTGCCCCCACCTGCAGGAGCACCCCGTCGCGTGGTCCGAAAGAACACAGGCAACAAGCGCCCCAGACAACTGACCAGAGACCTAGATAGGAAAATATAAGCGAGCCTCCGCTCGACCCCCTAGAAGTTGCGCCATGTTGGCCATGCCATCGCCGGAACAGTGTGCAGGCCCCCATCCACCAGACCATGGCTTGCCATTAGTCCGGCGACGGCTCCTGCACTACTATCCCTCCCCCTCCCTATATCTACATTGAAATCCCCCCCTATCACCAAGTGTCTATTTGTAGCACACAGCGGCTCCAGGCAGTCCACCATCTCCCTCCTGCCCGTTGCCAACTGTGGCCCGTACACCACAATAACCCTGTATCTACTCTCCCTTATCGTGACATCCGCTCCCAGTACCCTACCCTGCATACCCACAAAAGTGCCCTCCACCTTCACCTCCCTATTCCCACACAGAATCCCCACCCCTGATGAATGAACCCCCTATGCCCCACACCGACTCCCCCCTTGTCCCACTCCCCTCCTAAACCTTAAAACATCCCCACTATCCCTTAGGTGAACCTCCTGTATAAAACAAACATCAAAACCCACCCCTCTAAATACCCAAACCGCCCTTCTCTTAACCCCTCCCTTATTCCCCTCACATTTACCGTAACAAAAATAACCCCTGCCATAATACATATTACACATCACGCAATAATATTCCCCAAAACTCAAAAACCAAAACAGGAGGCTCACCTGATGCTCCCCTGCTCCATCTCCTCCAGCGGTGCCTCCACCCCCCCTTCAGGTGTCGTCCCCCCACTCTCCTCCATCTCCCCAGCCCAGGATGCCGGAATGGTGTTCGGCTCCCGGGTTTCCTGATCCCTGGGCTCACCACCATCCTCCTCCATCCCATCAACCCAGAAAACGGTTGGAAATAGCACCCGGGGATCCAGCGTCCTCTGCCCCCCTGCCACCCCCCAGTGGGTGCCCCGGCAGTTGTGCATTGGGAGGGTCAGCGCCGTGGGAGCTTCTTCCCCCACCTCCCCCCTTCTCTCCCATTACTCGCTTCGCCTCCCCTCTTCCCCCCCGCCCATCTCCCTCTTCCTATCCCCAGACCTCCCCCTTCCTCTTCCCTCTCTTCTTCGTAAGAACCGACAGCGGGGAAACCATAACCCCTAACCCCCAGCTCCTCCCTCACCTCCCTCAGCTCCTCCTCCCCTTCTCTCGCTCTCTCCCTACTCCCCCTCCGGCGTCGCCCCTCTCCCCTTCTCCTCTCCTTCCAGGGCTGTGTCCGGCACCTCACCGACCTCCTCTCGCTGCGCCGTCTCTGGCACCTCCTCTCCCACTCTCCCCTCTGTCTCCGTCTTCGCTTCCCGCCTCTCCTTCCTGTCCTTTTCCTGCCGTCCTCTGCCCGTCCTCCCTCTCTTCCCCGCTGCTTTTCCTGGCACCTCCTCTGTTGCAGCCGGACTTCCCTCTGGCCCTTGGCTCGGGTCTGGAACCCCTCTCCACTTCCTCCCCCCATCCCCCTCTCCTGCACCTGCTCCCCCTGCAGCCGCCATACGACTTGTGGCGAGCCGTGCAGTCCCTCCACAGATGTGCTGATGATCCACACCCGTGGCATTTCTTTGGCTCACCACAGTCTTTCGCCTCGTGCGCCCGACCCACACCCCTGCACTTCCTCCCTCCACATGAGGCGCAATTATGTCCGTACGTCATGCAGCGTCTGCAGAACGGAGGCTGACGGGCATAAAATAATGTCCCCTATCAGCCCCCAGGGAAAACATTGCTGGAGGATGAAGGTACCCCCCAGGCCCCCTGGGTCTTCCTTCAATAAGGCCTGGAAACTCCTCCTCCCGTTCCAGAACCCGAGCGTGTCCTTGAGGAGCCTTGCTGAGGAGACATTGTCCATGTACCTCCCCAGAAAGCCCTCACCTCCTCCTCCCCTTAACATGCGGGTTGTACATGTTAACAGTCACCACTCTCGAAGCCAGGTTTCTCGCCGCTCGCCACTTCATAGTGGCACATGGGTCCTAGCCTTCTCCACCACCTTCACCCTTCCCATCGACCTCGTCATGCTTCCCCTCCGTGTGGAGCACGACATCATATGCCCCTTCCAGGGATTCGCCTGGAGGCACAACACGTCCTTTACCTCCAGCTTCAGGACCCCCATGAGTATGGTCCTCCCGAACGTCTCCCCTTCCAAAGGGCTCCATCTCCTTTTTCCTCCATGCGAACCTTATTCGCGTTGGCAATACCCATCCTGGGAATCGCCCCGATACTTTTTTCGACTCCGCCATCTCCGCAAGGAGAATAGCGTTCGCACTTCTGCCCCGACTCTCTTATTTAAACTTGGCAAGTTCCAAAAAAATTTGCTT
>NW_025534222.1:82500-87500 GCF_020615455.1 Coregonus clupeaformis | reverse complement strand
GCAGAGGCCCTGTCCATTTCAGCACCGCGACCTCCCCTATTACCCGTGTCGTGAGTGGAGATGCAGCACAAGCGCTGTCCATACAACGGTGCTGAATACAGCAACGCATGCGCCGATCCTGCCTTTGTACTTCCTGATGGTAGCAAATGTTTTGGTGGAGTTTGACTATTATAGATTTAAAAAAACAACGGATCGGCGCCGAATTTGCAAAACGCGCACCCCTTGGGGACCCGGCAGGACGCGTTTGGGAAACGCTGGCCTAAAGAGCAAATAACCATGGTGTGCAGTACCCAAATTTAACCACAAGATGGTCTCCGTGCTCCACTGTAAAGTTTGGGCCTCTGCATGAGTCTCTCAGCAGCACTGCAACATGGGACTTTCAAAGTAAGTTGGCATGCAATGTTTCTTCTGGACTGTATTCAAGGCAACTAATGACACACAACTAATAGTGTCAATTATTCATCTGAACACAATTCTTGTAACTATTCGGCCTATATTATCACTCGTTTCTTCCCCTCCTTTGTAAAGCATTTTACTGGACAGACAGACAGCCCTAAGCCGGTTCCCACCCACAGGCAGCGAGTGAGAGGCTACTTTGTTTCCCTCCGACTTTGTTACTTTGTGTCATTTCGCGTGAGCGCAAAAATGTCGAAATGAAATCCTCACATTATTTCTCCCCAAATGGGAAACAAACAGCTGGTGAGGGTGCACTCAGTTTGAAATCGAAGCCACTATAGTATTGTGATTGTTATTACATGGCACTTGTAACATATCACAGCAGCCTGCTCTCTGAACGGGAATAGCCCAGTGGCTCATATATAAATGGCTGGTGAGGGTGCACTCGTGAGGTCAAATTTCTAAGCCATTTTGGCCCTCTAGTATATGCCTCTCCCTTCGCACACACCCAGAGTGGGACAATGTTGTGTGCTTAAAAGTAGCCCCTAGTGCGTAATTTCTTTTCTACGACAGGTAGTACATAGGGGAAATCACGCTTTCTATGGAAAGAGGTGGGTGGCTCTTAAAAGAGCCTTTTTGTGGTACAACATGTGTCGAGTAGAACACTGTTTGTAATAGGTTTACTTCTTCTTGGGAGCTGCCTTCTTGGGCTTGGCTGCCTTGGGCTTGCGGCTTTGGGCTTGGCTGCCTTTGTAGCCTTCTTGGGGTTCTTGGCCGCCTTCTTGGCGCTGCGGCGGGCTTCTTCACCTTCTTGGGGCTCTTGGCGGCCTTTTTTGGGTGTAGCGGGCTTCTTGGCCTTCTTGGGGGACTTCTTTGCGGCGACGGCCTTCTTGGCTGCTACCTTCTTGGGCTTCTTCGCGCGGGACCTTTGGCGGCCACCTTCTTTTTACTTTGGGGACTGCGGCTTTCTTGGCGTGGGCCTCTTCGCCTCGACGGCTTTCTTGTTGAGCTTGAAGGAGCCGGATGCACCGGTGCCCTTGGTCTGGACCAGGGTGCCCTTGGTGACGAGGCTCTTGACTGCGATCTTGACGCTTGAGTTGTTCTTCTCCACGTCGTAGCCGCCTGCCGCCAGCGTCTTCTCGAGCGCGGCCAGGGACACGCCGCTCCTCTCCTTGGGAAGCGGTCACAGCCTTGACGATGAGCTCTCCCCTACGCTGGGTCCCGCTTTCTGGGCTTGGCTGCTGCCTTCTTCTTGGGTGCCTTGTCCATGCGCTGCGGCTCGCGGGTGTTGGTGCGACTTCTGCCATGTCTGTCTGTCGTTTGGTCCGTACACACCCACGGTCTGCGAGGAGAAGTTTGCTGTAGACGGCCTGCTCTGCGCTAGTGAAGCTCCACACCGAGCAGGGGGCTGGCCTTAAACGCGACATGAGAACCATGTAGACTCAAGGCACCCAGCTCGGCTTCTCTGGGCTGGCCAAATGCTCTTTCACTTGTGTTTTCTGTTCGCCTATATCGGCCCAAAAGTCACCGACGGAGCCGTGTTTTTCGGTCCAAAAGCGAACGGCCCAGCGAGCAGACTTGTCTCCGTTCAGAATAAAGTCATGTGGCCCGCGGAAGGGCCTGCATTTTGTTGCGACTCGCTCAAAACCTCACCGTTCGACTGTCGGGTGGAGCGTCGCGCACTGGTTTACCTGTGCTATTTGTCTCCTAAATGGCCTAAAAGTGCATCCGATTGCGAGCAGCACTTGTTGTGTAGTGAGCCGAGATGTCTGGGCAAGGGAATCAAATGGTTTGGGGTCCCCTGATGTGGTCAGGGGTGTTTGTTAAAAGAAGCGCTCTTTGGGGACCTTAAAACACATGCACCTGTGGAGGCCTGGCTGAGACTAGTGTTGTACCTCAAGTTTCAGGTTGTATTCGTCGTATGTCCAGGATCCACATGGTATAAACAGTCCTACGACATGCTTACTTGCACTGTGTGTGTGTGTGTGTGTGTGTGTGTGTGTGTGTGTGTGTGTTGTTATTGTATTAGTACTTTTTGTGCACTGGCAGTGTGTGTTGTTGTTGTTGTATTTGTAGCCTACTATTTCTACAAAGTGAGATTGTGTGTTGTCTTCTGGTAGGTAGGTAGGTTGGCTGTCTCTACTAATATATTGTTGACCTGCTTGACTCCGCAGCTTGACTCTGTTCGGTCTTTGTGTCTGTGGTTCTTGGTGTCTGGCTGGCGCTATGGAGGCTGGCGCCCCATGGGTTATGGTGCGTTGATACAGGCCTAGATAGAGGAGTCTCTCTCTCTCTCTCTCTCTCTCTCTCTCTCTCTCTCTCTCTCTCTCTCTCTCTCACTAACTCACTCACACTCTCTCTGCTCTCTCTCTCTCTCTCTCTCTCTCTCTCTCTCTCAGTCACTCACTCCCACTCATCACTCTCTCTCTCTCTCTCTCTCTAACTCACTCATTCACTCACTCTCTCTCTCACTCACTCACTCAGTCTCTCTCTCTCTCTCTCTCTCTCTCTGTCACTCACTCAGTCTCTCTCTCTCTCACTCACTCACTCTACACTCACTCAGTCTCACTCACTCCACTCAGTCTCTCTCACAGTCTCCCCATCTCTCTCACTCAATCACTCACTCAGTCTCTCTGTCTCTCTCTGTCTCTCTCTCAGTCTCTCGCTCTCTCACACTCTCTCACACTCACGCAGTGTCTCTCTCTCTCTCTGTTTCTCTCTCAATCAATCACTCACTCACTCAGTCTCTCTCTTTCTCTCACACTCACTCACTGAAACTCACTCACTCAGTCTCTCTCTCTCTCTCTCACTCACTCACTCACTCACTCACTCACTCAGTCTCTGTCACTCCCACTACACTCTCTCTCTCCACTCACTCCTCTGTAATGAGTGAGTGAGAGAGAGAGAGAGAGAGAAGTGTGTGGTGGGAGTGAGAGGGAGAGAGTGACTGAGAGAGAGAGACAGAGAGAGAGAGAGAGAGAGAGACTCGAGTGAGTGAATGAGTGAGAGAGACAGCGAGTCACATGACTTTTATGCTTGGCCCCCTTCCGACCATGGGCCACATGACTTTATTCGAATGGAGACAAGTCTTCACCACGCTGGGCCGTTCGCTCCCCACTTTGTCACGTGGAAGCCACTGCCTTTTATCCTGTTGCCTGGTGAGTGTAGTAGGAAGGAAAATACGCCACGTGACTCAAATGTACTACACTTTACATGGACATTTTGAGTCATGTAGCAGACGGCTCTTATCCAGAGCCACTTATAGTTAAGTGAGGGTCTACATTTTCATACTGGCCCCCCGTGTGGAAACGAACCCGAACCCTGGCGTTGCAAGCGCAGTGCTCTACCAACTGAGCTACAGGGGACAATATATGCATGATGTGACCTGGACCAGAAATGACCCCGTTGTTGTCTCTCTAAAGAGCAAATAACCATGGTGTGCAGTACCCAAATTTAACCACAAGATGGCCGCCGTGCTCCACTGTAAAGTTTGGGCCTCTGCATGAGTCTCTCTCAGCAGCACTGCAACATGGGACTTTCAAAGTTGGCATGCAATGTTTCTTCTGGACTGCATTCAAGGCAACTAATGACACGCAACTAATAGTGTCAATTATTCATCTGAACACAATTCTTGTAACTATTCGGCCTATATTATCACTCGCTTTTTTTCCCCCTCCTTTGTAACACATTTTACTTGTGCTACTATAGTCCAAAGGAAGTGGATGATGCCAGACGGTTGTATATATGGTTGTATATATATATATATATACACACACACACTGAAGCTAGACTTCAGGCAACGAAAAGGTGCATACGTAGCTTTTAGACGTTGTTAGTGAACAACATACATGGTGGGTAATGTAGAGGTGCGTGTATACATGGAACAATTGTGCTTTTTTTTGATGGAAATATGGAGTGGCTCTTAAAAGAGCCTTTGGGGGATTTTTTGGGAGTTTTGGTCATCCTCATTTATGCGCGCTCTCCTCGCGAATACGGCGGGGCCAGCTGGATGTCCTTGGGCATGATAGTCACCCGCTTGGCGTGGATGGCGCACAGGTTGGTGTCTCGAACAGGCCGACCAGGTAAGCCTCGCCAGCCTCCTGCAGGGCCATCACGGCGAGCTCTGGAAGCGCAGGTCGGTCTTGAAGTCCTGGGCGATTTCTCGCACCAGGCGCTGGAAGGGCAGCTTGCGGATGAGCAGCTCAGTGGACTTCTGGTAACGACGGATCTCTCTCAGAGCCACGGTGCCGGGCCTGTAACGGTGAGCTTCTTCACACCGGCCGGTGGCCGGGGCACTCTTGCAGCAGCCTTAGTGGCAAGCTGCTTCCTGGGGCTTTGCCACCGGTGGATTCTGCGGAGCTGTTTGCTTGGTTCTGGCCATGGCGCTTCTCTGACAGTCGAGTATAGCCTCAGAAATGCCTAAGTGAAGTTTATATAGCCGGCAGTGGGGCCTGCTGATTGGACACCATCTCCCCACCACCCGATTGGCCGGTCGCGCAGGCCTCCTCCGTTAGCCATTGGATGGAGGCGCGCCTCTCCAAAAATTCAAACTCCCGTGCGCTTTGGCTAATAGGGTCGCCGCTGCCCTTAATGTGCAATAGACG
>NW_025534222.1:52500-77500 GCF_020615455.1 Coregonus clupeaformis | reverse complement strand
TTCAGGAACCAAGCCTTCAGTGGTTGGCCGATTATGGGCCACTGCCCTATCGAGCCTCCCGCCTGGCTCAACGCGTCTCGTCGATGTGGAATTGTCCAAGGTGGCACAATCAACATCTGACTCATCTCTGCAAACCACGGAGCCCCCGGGCGATCGGGCGCTATCAGTATCACTGTTAGCTCCTCTGACCTCACCCTGGCTAGCAGTGGGAGAATGCAAGACAGCGGAGGGAATGCATACAGGAGAACTTTCGGCCACGGGCAGTGCGCGAATGCGTCTCTTCCCAGTGGTGGCTCGTCCTGTTGTCTCAGGGAGAACCATAGGGGACACTGCGCGTTCACACGTGACGCGAACAGATCCACCTCGGCTCTCCCGAATTGTTCCCAAATTTGGAGAACAATGTCCGGGTGCAGACGCCACTCGTCGTCTCGAGGACCCCCTCTTGACATGAGATCTGCCCCTACGTTCAAGTAGCCCGGAATGTGCGCTGCTCTCAACGAGCGAAGGTGCTTGTGAGCCCACAGCCACAATTCCTCTGCCGCCCGATGGAGGGCAGGAGACCTGACCCCTCCTTGGCGATTTATGTGAGCTACTGTGGTCCGGTTGTCTGACCAAACCAACACATCGCGACCCCGAAGGGTAGACGCGAAGTGGTTCAAAACCAGTCGAACCGTTTCCAACTCCAGGAGGTTTATGTGACGACCTGATTGAGGCCATGCACCTCCTATCGCTTGAGACTGACATGTCCCTCCCCATCCAGTCAGACAGGCATCTGTATACACTGGAATGTAGGATGACACCTTGCCCATCGGGACTCCGTGCGTGAGAACGCACGCACGAGTTCCTCCAATAGTCCAGGTCTGCTCTTAGCGAGAGAGGAACCACCACCAACCGATGACGTTGACGCACTGGGTCTAGTCTTAGTTGGGCGAACCACCGCTGTGTTCTGCGCATGTGCAGAAGCCCCAGCGGGACCACAGAGTGGGCTGCCGACATGAGACCCAAAAGTGACATGATCGATAGCGCCCGTTACTGTGTGATTCGGACGACACTTCCTCAGGGCTAGTACCAATGCTGCCCTTCGAGGGTCGAAATTCGCGCCCTCATCATTACAGTGTCTAGCTGTAGTCCCAGGTAGACAATCTGATGACTGGGCCAGGGTGCGCTTTTTTTCCAATTCACAGCGAACCCCAGACGCGTGAGATGAATCACTGTCTGTGTCGTGTGAGTGAACGCCAGCTCTGCTGACGGGCGAGAACCAGCAGGTCGTCTAGGTAGGCTAATATCCTTATCCCTTGACGACGCAGCGGTTCCCAATGCCGCCTCCACACATTTGGAAAACGTTCGAGGTGCCAGGGCGTACCCAAACGGCATCCTCGTGAACTCGTACGCCACCCCTTGAAAGGCGAACCGCAGAAACTTTCTGTGGCGTGATTGTATCGGCACATGAAAGTATGCGTCCTTTAGGTCTATGCTTGTACAAAAGTCTCCCCTTCTGAACACACATTCCAGTAGGCGTTTTGTCGTCAGCATTCGGAAGGGCCGTTTGGTTATGCTCGTTGAGAATGCGTAAATCCAAAATCGGCCTCACTCCCCGTCTTTTTGGGCACTAGGAAATAGGGCGAGTATAGCCCCTTGTTCCTTTGCTCTCGGGGAACTACTGTGACCGCCTCCTTCGCCAAAAGGTTCCGTAATCTCTGACCTCAGAGCGGCTACTTTGTCTGGCGTTTTCATCACCGTTTCCACCACTCCCCTGAACGGGGGTGGGGTCCGATGGAATTGGAGGGCATAACCCTTCTCTAATGTCTGTTCTAGCCAGCGTGAGAGGGTACAGCTTCGTCGCCACTGCCAGCAATGCAGAGAAAGCGGGTGCGCACGAAGCTGTGGTGCGTCCAGTAGGAAGGACCTGTATTCCTCTATGGCCCTCGCCGCCGCTATTCCCCAGCACTGGGTTGGTGGAATAGCCCAAGGCGGGCCCCCCTCGAAAGGGAGAGGACACATCAGCTCGTTCTGGGTGAGTCGGGGGCTTTGATACGTTAGTTACGACCGTAACTCCAGTAATCTTGCCCTCCGTGAACGCAGCACGGGTCTGAACTGCACTGGCTGAGGTACTGGCCTGAGACAGAGCGCTCTTCCCGGAAAGCGATTGCGTCATCATGTCATTGTCTGACTGAGACTGCCGCTTAGAATGAGACTCATCCTTTACAGAACTCAACAGAATCTGAAAGGTGTGATCTCTGACTGATACCACACGGTGGTGCCACAATGCCTCTTCACTGGTCTTAAGCGGCTGTTCGACGACACACTCAATGTGTGGTGAGTTGCGCTCAGAGCCATGGGCATTGATACGTTCAGAATAAGCCGGAGGCGTCCATACCTTGGTTATACCTGTAACCCTGGTATTCCCGCTCTCCGTGAACGTCGCACGGGTCTGATCTGCGCTGACTAAGGCATTAGCCTGCAGCAAGGCGTCATTCCCGGCTAGCGGCTGCGCCTTCATGTCACATTGGGACAGAGACAGCTGCCTGCTGAATGTGAGGTCTCCTTGAGATAAGCCAAGACGGTGTCTTGGTATCTTTCCTCCCTTCACCTCCTGTGTGCGTTCAGCTCTGCACCTCTGGTGGGCTGAACTACGCTCAGTGTGGTGAGTATTAGCGCGTTCAGAAAGAAGTGGGGGCGCCGATACACTGGGAAACTTCGTCACCGTGGTAATCGGGCCCTCCGTGAACGCAGCATGGGTCTGAATCGCACTAATCGAGACCTTAGTCTGCGATAGTGCGCCATCCCCAACTAGCGGCTGCGTCACCATGTCTCCTGACTGAGACTGCAGCCTGCTATGAGAGGCACTCACTACAGTACTCCTTGGAGTCTGTAATGTGAGGTCTCTTTGAGATAAACCAAGACGGCGTCTAGGTATTATTCCTCCTTTCACCTCCTGTGTGCGTTCAGCTCTGCACCTCTGGTGGGCTGAACTACACTCAGTGTGGTGAGCCTGGGCGCGTTCAGGAAAGGTGGGGGCGCCGATACACTGGGCACCTTCGTGACCGTGGTAATCGGGCCCTTCTTGAACGCAGCATGGGTCTGGGTCGTACTAACAGAGACCTTAGTCTGTGATAGTGCGCCATCCCCAATGTGGTTATTATCGGCGCGTTCTGAGAGAAACGGGGCGCCCGATACGTTGGTTACGCCCGTAACCGTAGTAATCAGGCCCTCCGTGAACGCAGCACGGGTCTGAACTGCACTGACTGAGGCGTTAGCCTGAGACAGAGCGCCGTCCCGAATAGCGGTCGCGTCATCATGCCATCATCTGGCTGAGACTGCAGCCTGCTATGTGAGACACTCACTACGGCACTCCTAGGAGTCTGTAAAGTGAGGTCTTTATAAGGTACACTTAATACCTTTTATATACCTGCCTTATGTGTGCATTCAGCAACGCACCATGGTGGGCTGAGCTGCACTCATAGTGGTAAGAGAGAGAGCGAGAGTGAGGAAGGTCGAACGCTCTCGGATGTATTATGGAAAAGGGGCTCTTTTTTGACAGTGTCAAGTAGAGCCAACTCTTTATTACACACATCAACAAAAAACATTCTCCTCCATACACTCAACGGTAGAGTGGGGGGACAGTGGGCTCGGTCACAGCAGGCGCTGTGCCGTCTTCCGTTCTCCTCCCCCTCGCCTGTCATAACGGCGTCTCTTCTGGCCGCCCCTTCGGGTGATGCCAGGATGACGCTTTAATGACCTCTCTCGCCGGCACCTCTGGCGCTGCAGGGGGCGAGGCCCGCTCCTTGCTGCTGGAGGCCGCCGTCTAACGCCAAGCTGTAGCGAGAGTTATGGCCGCCCTTCCTCCTATCCACTTCCGGGTTGGAGGGAATGGGGGCAGCTTAATCTCCCGCTGTTTAGCAGCCCACTCAATGAGACCTGAGAATTCAGGCACAGAGAGGCTGTGGCGTCATCATCCAGGGATGTAATGACCTCACAATTTCCCGAAGGAAAAGGGGTGTTAAACATCTGGGTCAGTGTAATGAATTGTTCCAATAGAATATTCATTTCTTCCCCAATAGCCCTGTCATCTCCTGAGTCAGTGCCTTCAGATGATGCCTCAGCTGAGACTAACACTGATAGCACATCCTCGAGAGGAATATCCTCCCTAAAATGCCCAATGCTGCTTCCACTCCTTCAAAAAAGGAGGGCTCAGCTGGCGCATAGTGGGGGATTAATGAAGCTGTCCCTGGCGTGCTGTGTCCCTCAACCCACGAAACAATGTCGGGGGTGGCACAGCCGCCAAGGGAACAGCGACACAGAGCTCTGAAAAGAGCTTTTGTTAAATACTTACCCTATGGATAAGCTTGGTGTGCTCATTGTAGGAAGACGTTGATGGCTGGATATCAACGACGAGATCTTCCTGAGTCTTCTATGGCTTCTTCAATTCTAGTCCAGTCGCTGAAGATAATGGGAGGCAGATTGAGGGAACGGGGTTCCTTATATAGGGACACCTGTACTCCTATTGGCTGTAGGTGTGTGCATAATTTTGCTTCAGGCTGTTCTGCCCTAGGGCAGAGGGTAAACCAATAGGAGCAGAGCTCCCCTATGGGGCGGAGCTCCACGATATAGAACTGCCACTTTATCAGTCAGTGCAGTTGAACATCTCAGATGTGACTAGCTTTCATAGGACAACTTATTGTTGCCATAATTGTCTCTTACCTGTACTTACTGGCTGCCGGACCTCGGTGGAGTATATCGAGGAACAGAGGGTGCCTTTTAGGATAAGGACTAACAAGGTTTTGACTAGGCGGGATACAGCTACGACCGGAAGTGACTTTTCCCTAGCAGGTTAGGCTAATTAGGCTAGAGTGCAGATACTTGACGTGTACAGTACAACAACAAATCACAGAGGGCCTGTTACCACACCCTATAGGCTTCCAACATAATAATATAACAATATATAATAATACTCATACATAATAATCGAACATCACCTTTGACTACAGTGACATTGGTAGTAAGTAGGCTACAGTATAATGGATAGCTACCCAACTGGGACAGAAAGTGGAAATGGAAGGGGACACGCAGTGAGCAAAACTCCTAACGACATAAAAACACAGACACTTCAGTGGAACGCACAGGGCAAGACGGGAAGGAAGACGTGGAGAAGGACTATTGAAGAGGAGATGAAGAACACCGGAAGCATCGAGTGAAGAAATGGGCCCCGGAACAGGGTTAGGCCGAGATGCACTGTTGACGCCTATGCTTCATTTAGGACCTCAAAGAAATGAGTCAACTCCTATAGGGACTATTTTCACCGCCACCTGCTGGACCAGAGGTCATGTGGCCAATATTCTGCTTGAGATCATTAAGAGCTATAAGGAGTCCATCAACTACCTGGTCAGTCAAGTGATATAGGGGGGATTTCATGGCCACCTGCTGGAGCAGAAGTCATGTTTGCCAACACTGGCCTTAAAATCATTAGGAGCTATAAGGAGTCCATCAACTGGTCAGTCAAGTCATATAGGGAGGGATTTCATGGCCACCTGCTGGAGCACAAGTAATGTTTGCCAACACTGGCCTTAAAATCATTAGGAGCTATAAGGAATAAATAAACTCATCATTCAAGTCATATAGGGAGGGATCTTAGCACCACCTGCTGGATCAGAAGTACCCTTCACCTTAGGCACAAGAGAGCCATCATCTCTCAACCGGTGCAATTTCCATAAGTACGTGGTAATAAAACAAACAACGACAGCTCATCATATAGGCAGTGGTTTCAAAACTCTAAGCGCGTGTTCAAGTAGAGCACACCAAATCATACATGTACTTGTTCATCATACTGAATCAGTGTTTAATCTAGAAATACATGCCTCGCTTTGCAATACATGTTCTTGTAAAGTCATTGCTTTCCACAATGCAATGCTCACATCACTTTCCGTGTGATATTGTTGTTCATTTGTTCAAATGTATGTGACTATGACTTAATCCGACTGCTCTGAATTCATAATCACCTCACGGTTTGGTGTTAACCTACCGATTTTCAACTGCTTTGCCTACTGCAGATTAGGAACGCTGTCATGAAAATGTATGCTTGGGAAGTCTAAAATGAGGGTAACTCCCCTTAAGGTAAATGTCTGTGTTCTGAGTGGCAAAAAAATACTGATTTTTTAATAACATTTAGATATGTGCATATTGCCTGTACTTAGGCAAACACATTTAGAAGGGGAAAGAAGTGGAACCAATGAATACTTTTCTTGCTCTTCAATCAAAACAAAACCTTCAGAAAGTGGTGCGTTTTGCCCCTAAATGACCCCTGAGGATTAGTGTGTTCTCATTTGTCAGTAATTGACCCTGACATGCTCCCTTTAAATGGTACTATTTTACGCGCAAACGTATACTGTAATGTACTACTATTATGATGTCACTTCACGGTAAGTAGAGCGAAATGCTGATATTGACAAGGTCAGAGACGTAAGGTATGTCCCAAATGCATCCCCTATACCCTAAACGTGGATCCAAAAGGAAGTTGCTGGGGTCTATTGGATGAGGGGTGTACTCAACTGTGCCTATAGCGTGTCAAAAGTCCCCCAAACGGGAAATACCCCTTGGCAACTGGGCAGAGGCCCTGTCCATTTCAGCACCGCGGACCTCCCCTATTACCCGTGTCGTGAGTGGAGATGCAGCACAAGCGCTGTCCATACAACGGTGCTGAATACAGCAACGCATGCGCCGATCCTGCCTTTGTACTTCCTGATGGTAGTGTAGTATCTTAAGAGTCTAGGATTGTGCTGACGTTTACAAAATTGTGTAACAGCTGAACTTTGCTCTACTTTGTTGTAACATCTGGAAAGCATTACTGATGTTCATGGAAAGATGAGATGGGGAGTGAGGTAGAAACGGCCAGGGATTGGATGTTAGAATCACGCCATGCTCTGGCCATGTATGATATAAATGCCATGTCTTGAACAGAGAGGGTAGGATAGCAAATTATTGATTTGGCTGTTGCTGTCTCCCGATATCTGCAGGTATCGGTAAATTGGACACTGTAAACTTTTGTTATAATAAACCTTTGTGAACAGAGTACAGTGTCGGCGGATTCCTTTATCATCACAAGCATGGACCAGCAAAGGTGTGTCTTTTAGACACTACATTTAATGGCGACGAGGTTTTTGTTTTATTTGGGACGAGCTACGTCTCTTCTTTGCATTCCATTCCTGGGCTACAAAACGACTACCGCTCAAAGAAGCCGGCAAATATAAGGTGAGCTTTAATCCCTTACATTGGGCGCTGGCCGTTTTGTGAGTCCAGAGAGTGTGTGCATTAGAGATGTACCGTTAAATTACTTGTGCGTGCGTTTTGCTGGTGTTTGCTGTGTGGTAGGAGTTCCGTTCTAAATTTTCTGAATTAGTTTGCGTTGAGAACAACGCAAACAGTGGGGAGTGTCTGTAGGGCACACCGATTTGGACACACATATTTTGCCTTGAATAAAAGTGAAAGGAGTGTCCAATGAAAGGCTTAGAGGACAACGCTTGATATGAGTTAACAGTATACTTTTAGGGCGCCGTTAATTTAAGGAAGCCCTTGTAACACAAGGCGATCAAAGGATGGGCCATAAATCTTGATAGTTATTAGAATTAACTCTCAAGTCTGTTCTGGGAACAGTGAGTTTGTACGACATATATTAAATTGTATGTTACCTCTTGGAATATGGTTGACGGATTGTATGTCCAATGTGACCTCTCATTTAATGTCGGCAACTTAAGGTAGCAGAAATTTAGCAAAAGGTATATAAAAGAATATTAGGAACGGCGATAGGCATGCCTTGTGCGAACGGATCCTGTGTATGACAGAAACGTAGCCTGTGTGTGTGTGTTTGGGTGAAACGGAGTGAATGTGGCTGCGTGCTTGATGAGTTCCAGATGTGTGTCGACTAAGGCTTGGACCAGAGTTTTTTTTTTTTTAGTCTCTTGTAAATAAATGTGTTAGGTATTTTTGTTTTCAAAAGTTAAGCCCCTAGAGTAAAAAGTTAAAACCCCTACAACGAAGTTAAGGTTAAAAATCTTATGAGTCTCTGTTTGTGAGAACGTTTGTAATTCTTAAACTATATAAACTATGAGCCCCCTGGAAGGACAATAAGTTTAAAGATCTTATGAGTCTCTATAAAAAGAGAATGTTTACTAACGAATCATGAGCCTACAGGGAGGACTTTTTAAGAGTGTATAGAGATGTTTTGTAATTGATAACAGCATAACTATAAATCTGCAGATAAGTGAAAGATAACAAGCTTGGTAGTGGGTTTGTGTTCTGTGTTCTGTATGTTCTATGTGTTCAGTTTGTGAGCTCTGTTAAAGTCTTAAGTGTTATTGTCTATGGGAGAAGAGAACGGAGCAACAGTCTATAGCTCCTTCCACTCTGAAATCACATTGGTGACTGAACTGCGCACGCGTAGGATTTATGAGTTTAGCCACTCCCCTGCACTGAACTGGAGAGAGAACGGGAGAGTCCGTTTTCAGTGCAGATAAAAAGAAAACGGGAGGGGGAATTTTGCACACAAGTGAAATCTTCTCTTGAATTAACTATTGCTTGACTGTAAAACTGTTTTGTTGATAATCGGTTGAGTTGGTGAATGACAGATATATTGACGGATTAATAATAATAATAATAAAATAAATGAATAAAATAAAATGTTATTGAGCTATTTATAATATTCCTGAGTTAAGCTGTTTGCTTATTTCTTAGCGTGAATGTGGAAAAAATATATATACACTAAACTCTTCTTTGTGCTTTTGTCTTTCTGTCATATGAGAGACGAGAAGGAGGAGACAGAGAGAGAGAGAGAGAGAGAGGAGGGGCTGACATCAACTGACACCAGTGACGGCAACCCAGTCCAAATCAAGGCCAGTGCTGTTATTATTCACAAATCTACTTTCCCTTACAGGATATAATTGATACATTGTGTTTACATAGAATATTTCATGTTGTGACCATTTCGCAAGAGCTTGGCAACAGACTGATGAATTTATGTAATTGATAATTGCACATTACAGTTTCCGTGAATGACTTGTATTGATTAGAGTTGTCTTGGAAATCCAGCATTAACATTATTCTGTAAAATTAAAGTAATTAGGTACTTATTAAGCAATTGGGTTGTGAGTTGGTACAGATCTTTTATTTTTAATTGCTCTGGAGTTCACTACTTTCCTTTACCTTTCCTGATCGGATGTGGTAAGACTGCCACCAATCAATAATTTGGTAAAATAAAATTCACAAACAAATTAGTTGATTGATTGATTTAGTTAATTGATTGATTGTTTGATTGATTGAGTTGGGTTGATTATTGATTGATCAGATTAGTTGATTGGTTAAATTTGTTGATTGAAGTAATTAGTTGATTGATTGATTGGATTGATTGTTTGATTGATTTAGTTAGTTTATTGATTGATTTAGTTAATTGGTTGATTGATGTAGTTAATTAATTAATTGATTGGTAATTGATTGATTGATTTGATTGGCGATTGATTGATTGATTGATTTGATTTATTGATTGAATTAGTTGATTGATTGATTGATTTGATTTATTGATTGAATTAGTTGATTGATTTCATTTTTTGATTGATTGATTGATTGATTTCATTGATAATCGATTGATTGATTGATTGGTAATTGATTGATTGATTTGATTGGTAATCAATTGATTGATTGATTTGGTTTAATTAGTTGATTGATTGATTTCATTAGTAATTGATTGATTGATTTGATTGGTAATTTATTGATTGATTTGATTGATTAGTTGGATTGATTGAATTAGTTGATTGATTGATTGATTCGATTTTTTGATTGATTTAGTTGGTTAATTGATTGATTGGATTAATTAATTAATTATTTTTTAATTTAAAAAAAAAAAAAAAAAGGAGGGAAACAAGAGGGAAACACATAACATAGTCATTACAATGGGGAAAAAGGACATCAAAACTACAAAAGCAATTACTCCTCTTCATGTAGTACAGAATAGTAATCCTCTAGTTAATGGTATAGCAAAATTATCTGAAAAATGGAATAAACGTTGGCCTGACATTGAACAACCATGGCCATTGGAAGGCACTCTTAACCCAGACGTCATCAAGATAACGCAAGTGCTTGTATCCACGTATAAGGCAGAACAAAAGAAGGGGAAGAAGGGAAAACTTTGCAAAAAAAAAAGACAAAAAGAGCTGGGTGTTCTTAAGCTGTTTGAAAATGAAGGACAAAAACTGATAAAAGATACAAAAGACAAGAGAGACAGAGGTACAGAGAAAATGGCAAAAGAGGTGAAGGTGACAGAAAAACTAGTGGCAGAAGTCAATACACCTTTCTCATATATGGATTCAGCAAAAACACCCCCACCTTATGAGAAAGAAGCCAAGTTTAAGGACGTTTATCCTCAGCTTCCAGTGATCATTCAGGAAGGTGATTATTGCATCAGAGATGAGGATGAACGAATAATAGAGAGAGGACAAGCAGAAACGACCATAAAGATGAATCCAAACTCCAAAGGCAGGAAGACAACGAGATGTCTGGAGACTAAGGGTAGAGTGAGATCAAGGAGGATGGAACTTGACGATGATGATGATGATGATGAAGATCAGAGTGATTCAGAAGAGATCATGGGTGGATATGACCCTGTCATCAGACAGAGGTTGGCCAGAGCGGAAAGAAGGGGTGATGGAAGTTGGAAGAAGAAGAATACAAGTGATTCGAGTGCTGATGAAAACGAAGATGGAGACAACGATGAAGATTTGGAGACTAAAGGTGCTTCATATTCAAGAGGATTTTATCATCCAATGACTAACACAGAAGAAATAGAAAGAGATATAGACCGATGCGTATCATTCCTGCATAAGGCCAATAATTTAGAAGAAGTAAAAGAACTGGAAGAACGACTCAAGAAGCTGAAGATGAAGGAAAAGAAGCTGCTGAGAAAAGAATCCCAAGAATCTGAGAAGAGATATACATTGAGGCCAAGGAAAGATGGCACTAGTAAGAAAATTATGCCGGTGATCATTCGAGGACAAAACCTAGAATATAAGCCTTTGCAGAACACCGATATGTCAGATATACTTGAGAAGCTGCCTACTCTTCAAGATGGAGCATATCCTTGGATTTCAAAGTTGGAAGAAATTACGGTGGGAACACAGTCTGCCATAGGAGACATCAAGAGACTTTTGGCTAATCTCCTTGGGATTCCAGGCATGGAAGAAATTTTTCAGAGAGCTGGACTTCATAGATATGTAGGGACTGCAGTGAACGACCCTGAATTGTTGGCTGCAAGCAGGAATCGGCTGTGGAGAGCACTGAAGGATACGTTTCCAACAAATGTGCATCCTGACAACATTCTGATTGACCCACTAGGACAACAAGAAAATCCAAGAGCCTACGTGTCAAGAGTTCATCAAGTGTGGAGAAATATTACCGGAAATGATCCAGATGTGAGTCAAATTGAGCAGTCAATCTTGAGAGCTAAACTACAGATGGGACTGCCCTTACCGGTAAGGAGCAAACTGGCAGAAGTGGTTGGACTTGGGAGCATGACAAAAGGTGTCTATACAGATCATATAGCCCATCAAGTGGATCTGTACCGGAAAAAAGAACACAACCAGAAAGAACAGGACCAAGAAACTCTCAGAAAACTCAATCAAATACAACTGGTTGAGAAGAAGAAGGAGAAGAGAAGCTTTGGTTATGCAGAATCAGTGTGAACCGAATCAACAATCACTGCTACAGTTTCAACTGAACATGGTCAAATGCAACTGTACCAGCCACAACAAGTGGTATAAGTTGTTTCATATCCATAGATAGTTTCTGGAAAGAAATAATTTCAGAGGAAGATACAGGAGCAAGTGAAGATCATCTGGAGGACAGGTGAACCCTTTAGAGGAAAGGAGCAAGAATTCTGGAGGTGCCCAGAAGATCCGAAAAGGAGGAGTTTCAACTGATAGCACCGATTAGAGAAGAAGAGAAAAAGATCCAACAATGGAAGTGAAAGTAAACAATGGACTATGGGAAGTGATGATGGATAGCAGAAAGGCTTTTATCTGTGTTCAGCCTGAAGAGGTTACACATCTCACTATGTCAAATCAACTAATTATGAGAAGGATTTGGAGGAGTGAAAATCAGCGATTTCTGAAAATGATGATTTTGGCTCAAGGACAAGGAGAGTCATAAGCTATACGGAAGATAAATGAATGTGTTTGAAGTGTGAAGATGAATTGAGAATCTATGGAAGAAGAGATGTTGAAAAAGTTCAAGAATGTTTGTGATATCAAAGTAGTACTGATATTGGATTTGTGAAATCAGCCCAATTGAGGTGAAAGTTGAGGAGGAAGACCTCCTTGGAAGAATCAGTATCCATTGAAAGATGAAGCAAGTCAAGGGATTGAACCACAAATTGAAGGACTTTCGAAAGCAAGTGTTTTGAAGACAATAGAAAAATCGTTAGAGTAGCAATCAAATATTGTTTTGGAGAAACCATGATGATTTAGTAAGCTATGGGTTAGCTAATGTTGTAAAAGGGGAGATTAGGATAAAGATCACAAAGGAGTAGAGTTTTTGGAATCATATTTTCTTGAATAGACTATGTCATAGGTAGGTGCATAATCTGTCTGAAAAATAATGTGTGACTGTTATTCTTGGTTACATTCATATACCAAGAGGTGCATAAGATGTTCAACTAAGCTAAAAGATGCTCAGTCGGTTGCAAAGTTATTGTGTAAAAAAGTCATCAGCAGGCGGGAATTTCCCGATTTAATATACTCAGAAAATGGGAAAGAGTTTTGTGAATAAATCAGTGAAATGGTTTTAGAAAAATTAGAGAAAGAAAAAATTGGAAAAAGTCAGACTAAAATGTTATGAAAACTAGGGTTGAAATAACTCTAGGAAATTTGGAATATCTAATTGTGGGATGATTATATTATTGTGATGAATCAAAGGGGGGAAATGGAATTCATATCATTTTTGGAATTCTTATATTATTGCTGATATTGATGTTTTAATTTGCATGTGTTGTTTTGCAAAAGATACTGTTTGGTCTTTTCTTTTCTTCCAGAAGCATATGGGGGAATATGTAGAGGGACTCAAATACTCAAACATGGACAATATGAATGGACTGGAGGAAGTGGAACAAGGAAGGAGTGGAAATGTTCCGATTCCATCATCAACGTCGCATTGAAAGACGACACTGTGGAGGAAATGAAGTGTAGTGGACTACATTCCAGTGTTATATTCTTTCTGTATTAATTTTTGAAGAATTATGTTTTCTGTTGTTGGGTACATGTGGGGACCTCAGATGTTTTTGTTTATTTCGTTGAAGTTTAGGGATATGGGGTCTAGGCAAGGAAAGAGAGAATCCACAGGAGGGTCCGATGGGTCGACCAGCCTGAATGTGGACATTTTGATTGTATTTTGTTTGCTGGGGTTTTCATATGTATTCAATTGCATCATAGCTTAAAATGTATTCATGAAGATGTATGAATTGATCTGGAGTACTTAGGTGGTCGCCTAGGGCAGAGGGGCCGTGAGAGAATTTTCCTGTCTTGACTGACTGATGGATATTTGGAATGAAAGCTGCCAGACAGGTTTTTCGCTCTTACACTCCATGCCAATTTATTTACACTCCATGACAATTTATTTACACTCCATGACAATTTATTTACACTCCATAATAATGTATTTACACTACATACAAAAATGTGTCTATATAAACATGTGTTTAATCTCCATAAATGTTGGTTTATTGTTAAAGTTACTCAAGAGCAAGAATTGTTATTTGTCATAATCCTATTCTTTTTGTTTTCGAGACTTAATTAGTCTCGAAGGGGGGAAATATGTAGTATCTTAAGAGTCTAGGATTGTGCTGACGTTTACAAAATTGTGTAACAGCTGAACTTTGCTCTACTTTGTTGTAACATCTGGAAAGCATTACTGATGTTCATGGAAAGATGAGATGGGGAGTGAGGTAGAAACGGCCAGGGATTGGATGTTAGAATCACGCCATGCTCTGGCCATGTATGATATAAATGCCATGTCTTGAACAGAGAGGGTAGGATAGCAAATTATTGATTTGGCTGTTGCTGTCTCCCGATATCTGCAGGTATCGGTAAATTGGACACTGTAAACTTTTGTTATAATAAACCTTTGTGAACAGAGTACAGTGTCGGCGGATTCCTTTATCATCACAAGCATGGACCAGCAAAGGTGTGTCTTTTAGACACTACAGTAGCAAATGTTTTGGTGGAGTTTGACTATTATAGATTAAAAAAAACAACGGATCGGCGCAATTTGCAAAACGCGCACCCCTTGGGGACCCCAGGACCGCGTTTGGGAAACGCTGGCCTAAAGAGCAAATAACCATGGTGTGCAGTACCCAAATTTAACCACAAGATGGTCTCCGTGCTCCACTGTAAAGTTTGGGCCTCTGCATGAGTCTCTCAGCAGCACTGCAACATGGGACTTTCAAAGTAAGTTGGCATGCAATGTTTCTTCTGGACTGTATTCAAGGCAACTAATGACACACAACTAATAGTGTCAATTATTCATCTGAACACAATTCTTGTAACTATTCGGCCTATATTATCACTCGTTTCTTTCCCCCCTCCTTTGTAAAGCATTTTACGGACAGACAGACAGCCCTAAGCCGGTTCCCACCCACAGGCAGCGAGTGAGAGGCTACTTTGTTTCCCTCCGACTTTGTTACTTTGTGTCATTTCGCGTGAGCGCCAAAATGTCCGAAATGAAATCCTCACATTATTTCTCTCCAAATGGGAAACAAACAGCTGGTGAGGGTGCACTCGAGTTTGAAATCGAAGCCACTATAGTATTGTGATTGTTATTACATGGCACTTGTAACATATCACAGCAGCCTGCCTCTGAACGGGAATAGCCCAGTGGCTCATATATAAATGGCTGGTGAGGGTGCACTCGTGAGGTCAAATTTCTAAGCCATTTTGGCCCTCTAGTATATGCCTCTCCCTTCGCACACACCCAGAGTGGGACAATGTTGTGTGCTTAAAAGTAGCCTAGTGTGCGTAATTTCTTTTTCACGACAGGTAGTACATGGAAATCAATGCGCTTTCTATGGAAAGAGGTGGGTGGCTCTTAAAAGAGCCTTTTGTGGTACAACATGTGTCGAGTAGAACACTGTTTGTAATAGGTTTACTTCTTCTTGGGAGCTGCCTTCTTGGGCTTGGCTGCCTTGGGCTTGGCGGCTTTGGGCTTGGCTGCCTTTGTAGCCTTCTTGGGGCTCTTGGCCGCCTTCTTGGCCGCTGCGGCGGGCTTCTTCACCTTCTTGGGGCTCTTGGCGGCCTTTTTGGGTGTAGCGGGCTTCTTGGCCTTCTTGGGGGACTTCTTTGCGGCGACGGCCTTCTTGGCTGCTACCTTCTTGGGCTTCTTCGCCGCGGCCACCTTCTTTACTTTGGGGACTGCGGCTTTCTTGGCGGGCAACTTCGCCTCGACGGCTTTCTTGTTGAACTTGAAGGAGCCGGATGCACCGGTGCCCTTGGTCTGGACCAGGGTGCCCTTGGTGACGAGGCTCTTGACTGCGATCTTGACGCGGGAGTTGTTCTTCTCCACGTCGTAGCCGCCTGCCGCCAGCGTCTTCTTGAGCGCGGCCAGGGACACGCCGCTCCTCTCCTTGGAAGCGGTCACAGCCTTGACGATGAGCTCTCCTACGCTGGGTCCCGCTTTCTTGGGCTTGGCTGCTGCCTTCTTCTTGGGTGCCTTGGCCGGCGCGGCGGCTGCGGGTGCTGGTGCGACTTCTGCCATGTCTGTCTGTCGTTTGGTCCGGTACACACACGGTCTGCGAGGAGAAGTTTGCTGTAGACGCTGCTCTGCGCTATTGAAGCTCCACACCGAGCAGGGGGCTGGCCTTAAACGCGACATGAGAACCATGTAGACTCAAGGCACCCAGCTCGGCTTCTCTGGGCTGGCCAAATGCGCT
Source organism: Coregonus clupeaformis (assembly GCF_020615455.1). Classification (NCBI taxonomy): domain Eukaryota; kingdom Metazoa; phylum Chordata; class Actinopteri; order Salmoniformes; family Salmonidae; genus Coregonus; species Coregonus clupeaformis. The sequence continues at coordinate 61,545 of NW_025534222.1, read as the reverse complement.
TTCACTTGTGTTTTCTGTTCGCCTATATCGGCCCAAAAGTCACCGACGGAGACGTGTTTTTGGTCCAAAAGCGAACGGCCCAGCGAGCAGACTTGTCTCCGTTCAGAATAAAGTAATGTGGCCCGCGGAAGGGCCGTGCATTTTGTTGCGACTCGCTCAAAACCTCACCGTTCGACTGTCGGTGGAGCGGTGCGCACTGGTTTACCTGTGCTATTTGTCTCCTAAATGGCCTAAAAGTGCATCCGATTGCGAGCAGCACTTGTTGTGTAGTGAGCCGAGATGTCTGACAAGGGAATCAAATGGTTTGGGGTCCCCTGATGTGGTCAGGGGTGTTTTAAAGAAGCGCTCTTTTGGGGACCTTAAAACACATGCACCTGTGAGGCCTGGCTGAGACTAGTGTTGTACCTCAAGTTTCAGGTTGTATTCGTCGTATGTACAGGATCCACATGGTATAAATAGTCCTACGACATGCTTACTTGCACTTGGTGTGTTGTGTGTGTGTGTGTGTGTGTGTGTGTGTGTGTGTTATTGTATTAGTACTTTTTGTGCACTGGCAGTGTGAGTGTTGTTGTTGTTGTATTTGTAGCCTACTATTTCTACACAGTGAGATTGTGTGTTGTCTTCTGGTAGGTAGGTAGGTTGGCTGTCTCTACTAATATATTGTTCACCTGCTTGACTCCGCAGCGTGACTCGACAATTGGGGGTGCTCGCGCGCGGGTCCTCACCCCCTCCATCCTCTCTATAGCCTATGCTCTGTGACCGATGGGGGATTGTGTGTTTCAAAAGGGGGCCTTTGATAGTTGTCCAAATGGCACGATTGTTGTGCCAAATAATGCTGGTGATAGAATTGCCCACTTTGGCACCGTCAGACATAGGGCTCGCATTTTGGACTGTGTGTGTGTGTGTGTGTGTGCGCGCGCTGTCCCCCTCTTTTCAAGCCACGTCTACCGACTCGTGGTGGCTTTATGTTGTCCAAATTCCACTATTGCTTGACCTAAAATAATGTCACTACACTTTGCCACTGTCAGATATAGGCCTCCCTCTGTGCGCTAAAACTGGAAGGGACATTAGAATCCTCTAAGTAATACTCCCTGTCCACTCGAAGTGGCTCATACTTTCCTACTAAATAGCATACTGAAAAAAAAAAACTATATGGTATGGGCCCTTTTGAAGCGGATGTGGGTGGCTCTTAAAAGAGCCTTTGGGTTCGAGTCGGGGTGTTGAGGTTCCGAAGAGAGTGCGTTTAACCGCCGAAACCGTACAGGGTGCGTCCCTGACGTTTCAGAGCGTAAACCACGTCCATGGCGGTAACGGTCTTCCTCTTGGCGTGCTCGGTGTAGGTGACTGCGTCACGGATCACATTCTCCAGGAACACCTTCAGGACACCGCGGGTCTCCTCGTAGATCAGACCGGAAATACGCTTCACGCCGCCGCGGCGAGCCAGACGGCGGATAGCGGGTTTGGTGATTCCCTGGATGTTATCGCGGAGAACTTTGCGGTGACGCTTGGCGCCTCCTTTTCCGAGTCCCTTGCCGCCTTTGCCTCTTCCAGACATGGTGTGTTCGCTAGTTGAGTACAAATGAATGAATGACTTCAGTGCTGGTGCACGGTGCGCTATTATCTGCGTTTGGCCGACCTGATTGAGGCCAGTGGCACAGAAAGCGCGCCTCTGTTATATGCTCTCTCTAAAGAGCAAATAACCATGGTGTGCAGTACCCAAATTTAACCACAAGATGGCCACCGTGCTCCACTGTAAAGTTTGGGCCTCTGCATGAGTCTCTCAGCAGCACTGCAACATGGGACTTTCAAAGTTTAACTGCCATAAATGTTATTCATGTCATTATTAATGTTATTCATGTCATTATTAATAGGTTTTAGATAATATCATTATTATTTGTACAACTTGTATTTTGAATATTGATTTCGCTTGTATTTATCTGATAGGAACTATCTGTACATTCTATGTTTTGTTGGGACGCTTTTAGTGGTGACAAGTTCCAGACATCGCGGTAAAGTAGCGGCGGTAAAGTTTAGTACTCTGAAAGATAAGTTAAATTAACGACGTGTTTATTTACAAGTATTCTTGTTTCTAAGTGGACCCATTTCCCTCTCAGTTGTGTGCAGCCAGCGAGGTATGTTTATTATGTTAATTATTTGTCGCGCATATTTACGTGCAAGGTTTCTGTAACGTGAACGCCAACTTGTGTTTTGTGCATGTGTTGAAATGTATGTAAACAGTTCGACGGTGGATTGATGACGGTGGAGAATTTAGTAGAAGAATAAATCCGTCAGTGACCAGAACAGCGGCGTCGTGTATTTCCTGGAGGGAGTGATAGTTAGAAAACCCTTACCTCGAGTCCCCGAAATCTGTCTCGTACTGCTGCAGTGACCTGGTGTGTAGCTATACCTTTAACAAAAAAGAGCGTTTCAAACTGGACAAGTTCAGGTTAGTCCCTCCCTGTTTCGGCCGCTTTGTTTCCGTTTGGTTCCTGATGAATATACCCAGTATGAAAATGTATGCACTCACTAACTGTAAGTCGCTCTGGATAAGAGCGTCTGCTAAATGACTACAATGTAAATGTAAAGGCAACGTTCAGTCGCCAAACGTTGTGGAATGTTTCAGATATAGTTACCACATATAGAGCCGACCTGATTTCTTATTCTAAATGTCAGAGAGACATGTTTGTTCATAGCAGAGGCCTATATCTATCCGTTAAACCTTTTCCCCATTATTTATCCCGGGCCTTTATCGAGACATGTTTGCGGCTTCTTCTTTGGACTTTATATGTCGGTTGGCAACCAACTTTAAGGTGCATTACCACCACCAACTGGACTGGAGTGCGGACCTCAGTTCATCTTTCAATCACCCACGTCGGTAGATGCTCCTAAAAACCAATGAGGAGATGGGAGAGGAGAGGACTTGCAGCGGGTCGAGAGTCACAAATAGAACCGAGTTTTATTTTAGCGCCTGGCCACGTAGACGCTCGCTAACACTGTGGGTGAAATGATTGAATAACGTGTGTGTGTCCATTTATTTAGCAACGAGCGTCCGGCCAGGTTAGCTTGTAATGCTCCGTGCGTTGGCCCGCTTGCTGGCAGCATGTTCGACTGGGCGTCAAGAATTCAGCATAGCAAGTTTGAATGAAGGTCTGGTTATTCACAGGTAAATAGTAGTAATATGCTCTAAACCGCTCTGGTAACAACGAACTTTGCTGTCCTGTTTCCAATCGTCCACATGGCTGGGTGAACCTATTCAAGTAAGTAAATACATTTTGAAAATGTAAAAAAAAAAACGATGTATTATTAGCTAACTAGCTACAGTGCATGCTAACTCAAATGAGCTGCTAACGTAGCTAGCTATCTAGCCGACTTTACATACTGTATAGATAGCTAGCTAAGTGAATTACATTTGACCAGCTACCTAACTTCATATTAGCTAGCTAACTTGATGTATTTATCACTGTAAAAAAATAACAACTCCCAAATGCATTTGTAGGTAGCTAGCTAATAGCCATGGAGGAGGGTGAACGGATAGCAGCCCCATCTGTCAAAGTGAGAGAGTAGGCTGTTCTGGAGAGGGCAGGTTCTGTTGGGTAGTTCCAGTCCCTAGAAGTGAGGAGGGAGATAACAGTAACATCATATTCAGTGCGGTCTAATTTTAGTATAGTGAAGTCTGTTTCTTGTGAGGTTTTCTGTCCTCAGGTACAGAGAGCAGTGAAAGCCTGTCTGCAGATGAAGAGGTCCCGATGAAGAGCAGTGGTTCTCTGTCGTGGTCCTTGGGGACTCGAAGGGGTTGCACGTTTTTTTGCCTTAGCACTACACAGCTGGTTCAAATGATCAAGCTTCAAGTGGTATTTATGTGTTCATTTGTGATTCTATCCTTGATATGATCCTGCTATTGTCACGTGCTGCACATGCATCTATCTATCTATCCAATGTTATCATGATTTGTTATAAGGGATATGATACTTTAGTAATCCACAATGACCTGGTGATGTAAAAAGTCTAATAATGGCATTATCTTCCATATTCCTGCAGATACCTTGTAACTGGAGATTCCTTCAAAACGATTGCCTTCAGTTACTGTTTAGGGCACTGCAAGGTTGGGTGACCAGGGCCAACTGGGACTGCCTCCTGGGGGAATTCAGGCCTGTGTGTGAAGGCTTCCTGTGTCCTGCATAACTATCATGAGGATGGACGTGAGGACCAGGAGGGGACCTGCAGCTCGCCACCGTGTGCCAGAGGAGAAGTCTGCTGCTCTGCAGGATGTTACCAGGATGGGGGCCAACAACGCAGCACAGGAGGCAATCCGTGTGCGGGAGATCTTCACCTCCTACTTCTTCGAAGGGTGCTGCCCCTGGCAACACCATAGACTACACTATGCACAACCAAAGGCTCGTTCATCCACCTCTGGCCTGCTGGCTCCCCTACCTCTGCGGAAGCACAGTTCCCGCTCCGCCCAGTCAAAACTGTTCGCTGCTCTGGCACCCCAATGGTGGAACAAGCTCCCTCACGACGCCAGGACAGCGGAGTCACTCACCACCTTCCGGAGACACTTGAAACCCCACCTCTTTAAGGAATACCTGGGATAGGATAAAGCAATCCTTCTACCCCCCCTTACCCCTCCCCAAAGAAAGAAAGAAAGAGAAAAATAAATAAATAAAAAGTATACATATTGTAAAGTGGTTATCCCACTGGCTATAAGGTGAATGCACCAATTTGTAAGTCGCTCTGGATAAGAGCGTCTGCTAAATGTCGTAAATGTAAATGTTTTAAGAGCCATCCACATTGCAATAAGAGTATTCTTCCATTGACTTAGCTTCGTTAACTGCAGTTATTACATTCCCAGTTTCTCTCCTTTTGAGTTCTACTTCTCAGGTGAGGATGTCAGTACAAAAACAAAACAGGCTCTTTTAAGAGTCACCCATATTGAAAACAATTAGACACCCTATAACCCACACACTCAATCTGATTGATGGATTGTGCAGTAAGCAGGCTCAGGTGTAGAACTGTGGCTCCTTCCACCTCCAAAAGGACAGGCCAGAGGACCAACCATGGAGAATAGTAAGACACTCCATTATTTATATAACTACACTGTATTGTTTGTCCTCCTGTGTCTGTGCATGTTTTCCAGTATAAAGTACTCTGCAGCCACTTAGTGTGGACACCAGGTGAGGCCACACACAGAGATTCCTGTTGAACACTGTCTCTTTAACTACCTTATTTTCTCAATAAGTCTCTCTCCTTCACTTCATCCCTCTCCCCCCTTCTCCCTAAATCCTCTAGGTTGTATCAGCTGTGTCGGTGAACCCCTCCCGCATCTGAACTGGCTGACAGAGGGCACAGCATGATCAGAGGTGAGAGGTCACTTGGTCGGGTCAACAGGAAGTATTATTAAAGAGATGCTTTACATTGAAATACAGAGAGATGTAGTAGTCCCAGAGTTAATGATACAAGGTCAGTTTTGCATTTCACCTCCTGATGATTATTTACATTTTAGTCATTTTAGCAGACGCTCTTATCCAGAGCGACTTACAGTTAGTGAGTGCATACATGTTTGTTTGTTTTTATACTGGCCCCCCGTGGGAAACAAACCCACATCCCTGCCGGCCAAACCCTCCCCTACCGTGGACCAATTGTGCGCCGCCCATGGGTCTCCCGGTCGCGGCCGCTGCGACAGTGCCTTAGACCACTGCACCACTCGGGAGACATTATGATGACTGACAGTGTTAGAATAACATGCCATCTCTCTCCATCTATCGCTCCTCTATTCTTACCTCTTTCCCTTTCTGTCTTTGACACTCTTTCTCACACCTCTCTCCCCACCTCCTCTTTCTTCCTCTGTTTTTATAATGCACACCAGATGTGCATTGAAGTACAGATTTAACTTCTATTTAGAATATATATTACAATTATATTTATAATGCATGTATTATGTGTTTATAACACTTGGATAATGAACTTCTTTCAATAAAGAGTTTCACATTCTCTACTGGTTGAAATTAAGTCTCATTTGATGAAATACTACACCTATCCAGTGTCCTCAGATCAGTGCAGATGAAGGAAATTAGATAGTGAGATGAACCAGTATAGTGAGATGAACCAGTTTTAGAGTATTTACATGATGCATAGGAAGTGTAGTGTACAGTTTTTTAAATTCTGTTTCTGTATATATGAATTACAAATCAGCCTTTAACTATTGGGCTAGGAGAAGGTATGATGGGGGAGGGAGGAGAGAGGATGCCTGAAGAGCCTAGCGTGGGTGAGGAAGGGGGAGAGGTGGGAGAGGAGCGTGGCGGGAGGGAGCGGGACAGGGAGAGGGACCGCGACCGGAGGCGCAGCCACAGGGACAAGGACCGCGATAGGGACCGGGAGAGGCACAGGGGGGACAGGGAGAAAGACTGGGAGCATGAGAGAGACAGGGAGCGGGGTGGCGGGGAGCGCAGGGAGGACCGGCATGGCTCTCTCCTGCTCCCCTCGGCCAAGCAGGACGACGTGGGTAACGGGGAGGAGGGCAGAAGCGCCGACCAAGCCAGAGGAGAACAGCCAGGATGGGTTGATGGACCAGGAGTCGGTGCAGTCGGGGGAGGGCTATGTTTCCAACGAGAACGGCTACAAGATGGCGACCCAGGCAGACGAGTACTAAGAGGGGCTTTCCCATCTTTACTCATTTCCTGGTTTTTTTACACAACACAAACCCACACACCCCTTCCCTGTTTGTGTGAATGATACTGCTGCCTTGTTAGAAACCACAACGGGGCAGTGTAGGCATAAGAAACAAACTGTCTGTTTTAAGTAGGGTTTAGTCCCCTGTAGCTCAGTTGGTAGAGCGTGGCGCTTGCAACGCCAGGGTTGTGGGTTCGTTTCCCACGGGGGCAGTATGAAAATGTATGCACTCACTAACTGTAAGTCGCTCTGGATAAGAGCGTCTGCTAAATGACTAAAATGTAAATGTAAAGGCAACGTTCCGTCGCCAAACGTTGTCGAATGTTTCAGATATAGTTACCACATATAGAGCCGACCTGATTTCTTATTCTAAATGTCAGAGAGAAATGTTTGTTCATAGCAGAGGCCTATATCTATCGGAACGTTAAAAACCGTTGGGTCCTGCTCAGCGAACATGCCCCAGTTAGTTTAATCCCGGGCAATGACTATAATTTCATTCATGCATTATGAATGAAGCCGCTCGGTTGGTCGGTCTATTAAAAACTATAAGAATTATAATCTTAATGACGTGTAAACTATGAAGCGGAACTTCTCTCTGGAGTTTCCTCGCTGCTTGCTGAAGGAATGAACTACAGCATTGAGCAGTCAGTGATCTGTTGCAGTCTGAGTCTGATGCTATAACTTAGAAGCATCAACAGCTTTAACATCCAGTCTTTTCTAGAAGTAGACTTCATGCACTATTATAATAATAATAATATGCCATTTAGCAGACGCTTTTATCCAAAACGACTTACAGTCATGCGTGCATACATTTTTTTTATGTATGGGTGGTCCCGGGGATCGAACCCACTACCGGTTTAGGTGGTTTCTATAAAGATATCCACACCCTGGCGTTACAAGCGCCGTGCTCTACCAGCTGAGCTACAGAGGACCAGGCTACATCATCGTTTCAGGAGATCCAAATAAACTGAAACGGAAGTAGGCTTCGGCTAAGATGTCAAAGTCTTGTGGTTATTGTGGCAGGTTATTTATTAGCTCTTGTTGAGAGTGACCATGTATGAAGGCTAGTGTCTCTCGTGTTCTTTCTAGTTGCTGGAAGTTTGAATGCCAACTGATAGTTTGCAGGGGTTTTCTAGGCTTGCTCACCATCTGACGAGGAAAGGGTGAGGATATCAACATAATATCAGTTCATAAACATACATCTATGCATTTATCGGTAAAGATAACAAGTTAGAACTTCGAAGTTGCCGGTCCCAAGAAATGGAACGTTCCAAAAGGAGATTCCGTTGACGTCATTGACCTAATATGGTGCATCCTGGTAAATGGGCGGGACCCGGCTATCCCGAGATGGGCGTGCCAGAGGGAGATGCGTCATTTACACAGTCAAAAAAGTAAACTTTTGGGAGGTTTGTTTAATATCAGAAAAGAAAGCATCATACATGTTTGGTTTTCTTTTATTTGTATAGAGACAAGTACAAACACATTGACACATTGAAGGTTCTAAGCTAACATATGGAATTGTTTTAAGATGTTCTTACCAAAGATCATTTAGCTATTTGATTTGGAATTTTAGGACCCCTTTAGGTATAAAAACAAAATGTAAAAAATGTATTTGATAAAAATTGAATTAGTACTTTACTACTAAAGCCCATAGAAACACTTTGAATAACACATTAATAAATGGCAAAAAAAGACAGTCAAAAAATAAATCATAAGGAATAAGGTTTGGAAGTGTCTGTCCTATATCTAGTGGATATTAGAAAGCTCAGGAAATATATATATATATCATATATTTACACATATTATACCCCTTTTTATTGTTATTCTGTTACTTAGACAGAGACCACCATCTTGTTTGGATGCTACAGACGTCTCCACAGATGCTGAAGGCTGCCATTGGTGCATGTGGTGGATTGAGACGCAGCCAATGCATATCTCTATTTTTTACATTTTACATTTACGTCATTTAGCAGACGCTCTTATCCAGAGCGACTTACAAATTGGTGCATTCACCCTATAGCCAGTGGGATAACATAACCACTTCACTATTTTTATTTTTATTTTATTTTATTTTTTTTAGGGGGGTAGAAGGATTACTTTATCCTATCACAGGTATTCCTTAAAGAGGTGGGGTTTCAAATGTCTCCGGAAGGTGGTGAGTGACTCCGCTGTCCTGGCGTCGTGAGGGAGCTTGTTCCACCATTGGGGTGCCAGAGCAGCGAACAGTTTTGACTGGGCTGAGCGGGAACTATGCTTCCGCAGAGGAAGGGGAGCCAGCAGGCCAGAGGTGGATGAACGCAATGCCCTCGTTTGGGTGTAGGGACTGATCAGAGCCTGAAGGTACGGAGGTGCCGTTCCCCTCACAGCTCCATAGGCAAG
>NW_025534222.1:0-47500 GCF_020615455.1 Coregonus clupeaformis | reverse complement strand
CTCCCAGGCGTTCCCCTTCAATTCCTGCCTCGCCTGGTTCACCAACTACTTCTCAGATAGAGTTCAATGTGTCAAATCGGAGGGCCTGTTGTCTGGACCTCTGGCAGTCTCTATGTGGGTGCCACAGGGTTCAATTTTCGGGCCGACTCTTTTCTCTGTGTATATTGTGGTATCGCGTCGAATGCTGGTGGGTATTGCTGTCGATCAAAGAATCCCCTTACGCTGTATCGTGTTTTAGAGACTTTTATTAAGACCACGAGGTTACAGCATAAGTTCACAGACCCGCGGAGATCTGGAGAAACAGTCCCAAATAAATCTTACTGTGTTCTGCCTCTCCGTCGTTGTCCCCCCTTATATATAGCCTTCCAAGATGTGGGTGGCTCCCTCTACTGTCCAATCCCCGTATCTACCACACACTTCCTGTGTCATATGTGGCGTCACACTAAAACCTTCCCTCTTGATCCCAAAAATCAACATTCTTTCAGTTCCATTTGAAACACATTTAACACCATCATCATGGTGTTGTCAATACACTACAATATCAATGATGTCGCTCTTGCTGCTGGTGACGCTCAGATCCACCTCTACGAAAACGACACCATTTTGTATACATCTGGCCCTTCATTGGACACTGTGTTAACAAACCTCCAAACAAGCTTCAATGCCATACAACACTGCTTCCGTAGCCTCCAACTGCTCTTAAACACTAGCAAAACTAAGTGCATGCTCTTCAACCGAACGCTGCTTACACCCGCCCGACTAGAATCACTACTCTCGGCGGGTCTGACCTAGAGTATGTGGACAACTACAAATACCTAGGTGTCTGGTTAGACCGTAAACTCTCCTTCCAGACTCACATTAAGCATCTCCAATCAAAAGTTAAATCTAGAATCGGCTTCCTATTTCGCAACAAAGCCTCCTTCACTCATGCTGCCAAACATGCCCTCGTAAAACGGACTATCCTACCGATCCTTGACTTCGGCGATGTCATTTACAAAATAGCCTCCAACACTCTACTCAGCAAATTGGATGTAGTCTATCACAGTGCCATCCGTTTTGTCACCAAAGCCTCATACACTACCCACCACTGTGACCTGTACGCTCTTGTTGGCTGGTCCTCACTACATGTTCGTCGTCAAACCCACTGGCTCCAGGTCATCTATAAATCACTGCTAGGCAAATCCCCACCTTATCTTAGCTCATTGGTCACCATAGCAACACCCACCCGTAGTATGCGCTCCAGCAGGTATATCTCACTGGTCATCCCCAAAGCCAACACCTCCTTTGGCCACCATTCCTTCCAGTTCTCTGCTGCTAATGACTGGAATGAACTGCAAAAATCTCTGAAGCTGGAGACTCTTATCTCCCTCACTAACTACGCATCAGTTGTCAGAGCAGCTTACCGATCACTGCACCTGTACACAGCCCATCTGTAATTAGCCCACCCAACTACCTCATCCCCATATTGTTATTTATTTTGCTCTTTTGCACCCCAGTATCTCTATTTGCACATCATCTTCTGCACATCTATCTCTCCAGTGTTAATACTAAATTGTAATTATTTTGCACTATGGCCTATTTTTTGCCTTACCTCCATAACTTACTACATTTGCACACACTGTATATATATTTTCTGTTGTATTTTTGACTTTATGTTTTGTTTTACCCCATATGTAACTCTGTGTTGTTGTTTTTATCGCACTGCTTTGCTTTATCTTGGCCAGGTCACAGTTGTAAATGAGAACTTGTTCTCAACTGGCCTACCTGGTTAAATAAAGGTGAAATAAATCAAATCAAAATTCCACTCCTAGGTGAGGTTAAAGTTAAGTGCATTAGACTAAGGTTAGGGTTAATGGTTAAATCAGTCAGAAAGTGGAGCGCCTCATAGTTCTATCCATTCTAGCAGGGTCAAAAAGTGCCAACTAAACCTGAGTTGGGAGACTCTGTCCAGAAGAGGCAGGATGCTCTCTATCTCCCCCGGTGGTATGGAGGTCCACAGCAGGTTGACTTTGACTTGGTGGCAGTGCTGCAGGGTAAAACACAGAGCAGTACAGTCCACTCTGTCCAGCTCTCTGCTGTTCAGGTTGATCCAATGGTCTGAAGACCTCAACAAACTGGACACACAGTCACTGGCTCTGCTGTCATAGATCTGTCTGATGGTGGACTTTACAAAGCTGGAACTGGACCTGAACAAACATGGAGAATGGATTGTTGTGGTTATGTCAAGGTTTTATAAAGGATAACTCACATAGCAACAACTGGCTGGATAGGACATTAATAATTAAAGTCTATAAATATTGAATAAAGATCTCTCACCTCTTGAATAAAACCCTAATGATATTACAGAGGATCACTCAGAACAACATGTCACTGGATATAAATAGTTATGTTCTTCTTTCTAGAAAGTCTGAATAGAGAAAGAAGTTCTCCCACCTCTTGAATATAACCCTTCCCAGAAAGGGGAGAAGATCTGAGATGTTCTTCTCTAGGAGCCTGTTCTTCCTGAGGTCCACAGTGATGCTGTGGGTTGAATGCTGCAGCAGAGAGAGAAGCACTTCCAGGTCCAGCCTGCAGGAGGTCAGGTCTCCACCAACCTTCTCCAGGAACCACTGAGTCAAGTCCTTGTCCTGAGCTTCATACACAACTACAGTCAGCTGCTGCAGAGTGTCTGAGTTCAGTCTAGGAGGTTGGAACATAAAGGCAGTCAGAAATATGAAGAAAAACACATGAATGAAGTTACTATTTCTACTTCTAAAAAACATCAGCTTCAGACTGACCTGAGAGAGAGAGGTCCCTGGTGACACAGCAGTGTGATGAGAGAGTGACCCTGGATCCAGAAGTCAGTCAGGTCCAGACACTGAACCCTCCAGAGTCTCAGCAGGGATGCCACACTACTCAGAGCCCTGGATAACACTCTCTGGTGGCTGGTTGCTCTTTAGGACCAGGGAGAACTCTGGGACAGTCAGTGGAGTAGCACCTCTCCCTGTCCTCCTAACCAGTCTGGACAGTTTCACTGCCATGCCCACATTCAGCCTGGAATGAAAAGACAAAACTCAAGTCACTTTAAACAGAGAAACCTTGTCAGATAAAATGCTCAATAGGAAAATAAACTATTCAATAGACCTGTGTAAGTTCTTCACTCTGTTTATCAGAACCTAACAGACAACTAGTCCATGCTCAAACCAGGTTGATTGAACTCCTCACTCACGGCTGTCCTACCAGACGGTTACCCTTCTCCTCTCCATAGGATACATGAGATTACCCTTCTCCTTTCCATAGGATACATGAGATTTAACAATGACATGTTCTGACAGAATGTCAACTTTCCCCTTTCTCCCCCCAGTAGATTTGCATTCACCCAGTTCTAATATGGTAACATGAATAAGGATTGTTTCAAGTTAGAACCCAACACCTGTAAAAGCTGTCTTACTGAACATACCTGAGCTTGTGTAAGCTTTGACTCATGTCTCACAATAAGTAAGGCTCCTTGGAGAGAGATCTTGCTGGGGGTAAGAGTGAGGTCCACTCTGGAGGCACAGCGACCCAGGACTCTCCCCACAGACCTGCAGGTTTTCCTGGGTAACTCTCCTCCCAGTGACAGGGTGGAGCCCAAGGCCTGGAGGAGAGGGCCAACTGCTGGTCCTCCTCTCTGGACCTCACAGGGACGGACTCACACACCCTCTGGAAGAACCTGTCATCATCACAGCTGAAACAGCAGGACACGGGGGGACATGAAATCAGACATTTAGGAGACAGTCCAAAAGTATTGGGACAGTGACACATTTTGGTTGTTTTGGCTCTGTACTCCAGCACTTTGACATGATACAATGACTATGAGGTTAAAGTTACAGCAATGTTTGTACATACAGTGCCTTGCATTAGTATTCAATCCCCTTACATATGTTTTATTGTGTTACAACCTGGAATTAAAATGGAATCAATTAGAATGTTTTTGTCAAGAAATTACTCAAAATACTCTGTAATGTCAAAGTGGAAGAACAAAAGATTAATGAAATATAAAACACTAATATACCTTGATTAGATTAGGTATTCTGAGTATAAACTTTCAGGTTTCATGTTACAAAACGTCTCAAAGATAAAATCCACAAGATTTCTAAAAGACAAATTTCTAGCATCACAAAATTTAAGAAAAATTCACAATATCTGTGTGACATTTAGTAATGCAACATTTGTTATGTCAAGAAATCTGAGTATAAATGTTACCAGATTCACCAACACTTGAAGATTTATATTACAATGTTTGTACAAGATAATAATCACTAGCATCACATAATCACTAACCACCACACATGTTCAGACTCACCTCAGCTGTGAGATGTAGGGCAGACACTGAAGGAAACTCCCCTCACTTCACTCTCTTCATCTGACCAGTCCTTCAGCTCTACTGGTGTCTTCTCTGGTTGGAGTTTCAGCACTTCTAGGAGGAGGGGGCCTTTCTCTTTGAGAGGTCTATGAACCAGACTGCAGGAGCTGACTGGTAAACTGGCTGTAATGCTGGAAGGACACTCCTGCCTGTTTGAGTCTCATAGTCCTTCACATGCGAGTACAGATCCAGCAGGAAATCACATTTCTGATTGTGATATACTTCAGACAGAAACAAACACTTTCTCTACAGTTGTTTGTATGGTTCCTCTCTCATGGAGAGCTGCTTGAAGACACAGATTCGGTAGGAATATCTTCTCTCTCCTTGTCCTCTCTATATTATCCTTTAGTAGAGGAAATCTGAACAAACAGTTTAAAACACAGATGATATACAGGTGAGTGATGAGGACTGATATGAGTAACAGGGTTGGGGAACTGAAAACCAATAGCACTTTATGACTCCATCTTTCTATAACAATACAACTATGAATTGGAATTTTGTTCAATTTCAATTCCTACTGACTTACAGTTGCTACAGCATCTTCATATGTGCATGTATTAAACAGATAAGGACGATGTAAAAACAGAAATACTATCTCCACCAGTTCAATGACACATGGACTCTTGTTGGATAAACTCCCTCACCTCAGCTGTGAGATATAGGGCAGACACTGAAGGAAACTCCTCACTTCACTCTCTTCATCTGACCAGTCCTTCAGCTCTACTGGTTTCTTCCCTGGTTGGAGTTTCAGCACTTCTAGGAGGAGGGGGAGGCCTTTCTCTCTGAGAGGTCTATGGACCAGACTGCAGGAGCTGACTGGTAAAGTGGTTTCAATGATGGAAGGACACACCTGGCTGATTGTTTCCTATTGTACTTCACATGTGAGTACAGATCCAGCAGGATGTCATATCTCTCAGTTTGATACACAGAGAACAGTGACAGCAGTGTGTTCACAGCTCTCTGGAAAGTTTCTCTGTGATCTAGTGCTGCTTGTAGACACAAATCTAGTAGGACTGCTTTCTCTTCTGTCTCCAGTCTTTCAGGGGATCCTCTCTGATGTTCTAGTGGGGTAAACCTGTGACCCATAAAACATAAGAATGTCTATGTTCAGATAGAAGCAGGGAGAATGTGACTGCTGCCTCTTTTACAGACTGAATACTGTTGTCATCATGTCTATCTTGTTGTGTTGTTGCAATGTCTTGTTTGTCTGTCTTAGCCATTTGATAGGTTGTCATTGGAAATGAGAACAATATGTTCTCAACTGACTTAAATAAATGAATAGTCACAAAGACATTGTGTAAATATATATTGGCTGTGAAACACTCACCTGAGTTTGTTGATATTAGGTAAACACTTTAAAATGGTTTTGCTGAGAGCTTCACTGAGAAGAGTTCTCTGACCCCAGTGTAGACAGAGATGAACCCTCTCTAGACTCTGCTTCATCACTTCTTCTGCTCTCTCAAACACTCGTCTTTCACCCTGGACTGGAAGGTGCAACTCATTTCCACAGAGACCAAGTAAGCTGGTGAAGTCCATCTCTGCCACACTGCTCAGCAAAGTTGTCCAGAGTTGACACAGCATTGAGGGGTCAGATGAATCACCAGAGGAGGGCCTTTAAAAGAGATTAGATTATAAATTAAATTATACAGATTATTTCAAAGTAGCATGACACAGAAGTGTTTATAACTAAGTATCTGAATGGAAGAGAATATAATATATATTGTTATAAAGATCAGTTGCTTCACCCCAATTTCTCTTTCTTTGACTGGATAATTGGAAATAAACTGGTGAATTAAATAACACAAATATATAACACAAATATTACCCAAGATGTCTGATATTCATTGAAGGGTCAGATGTATCATCAGAAAACAGATTGGACAAAAGTCTTGAGAAAGTTTGTTAATTTACAGAGAGATGCAACCTGATCTCAAATGGTAGACATTCAGCCATGATACAGCTGTGACAAACAAGGAATTAAAGGAGTTGCATGAATGGTTAGGTGATTACCAATCTTTCTTTAATTAGGTTAGTTTGTACACAGATAATAAACTTACCCAAGATGTCTGACATTCTTCAGAGAGCCCAGTATCAGCCTTACTCCTTGGTCTGACACAATGCAGTCGTTCAGGTCCAAGCCAACCTTTCTCTCTGCAGACTGACTGGTCACATAAGACACTGCACAGCACTGGTGAGGATCAAGATGTTCTCCACTCAGGTCTAGATGATAGTCCAGTTTGTCCAGGAGAAGGAGACAGGCCTCAGTAGACTGATGTTCATACAAGCACTGACACAAAAACAGAAGATCTATCTCAAACTCAGGAGCACCACCTTCTGCATGATCTTGGTTTTGTTTGAGATGGAAGAAATGTGTTCACCACTTCCTTGAAGAACCAATCTGACGTCTTCTTGATCTGTTGATCTGGAACTAGACCGTTTACCAATCTAATATTCCTCTCATTCAGAAGCCCACACAGGAAGGGAATCAAGTGTTTTGTGTGTTTCCATTCTTCAGTCTGGCACTTCTCTAGAACCGCTCTGATTTGATCTGGATTCTGTAAGAGCCAAAGGGCACCAAAGAACTCCTGCATTGTGTAGTGGAGAAATGCACAGTAAGTGTCTGACGCTGTGGGTGCAACCTTAACCATAAGTGCTCCCAAGAACGCAAAATGGACACTGCTTTCTTCACAGCTCAGTGTTGTCAAGTTCATGTTTTTTTCATTTGTTGCATGAAAAGCTATTTCTGCCAAAGACAATATTTTCTCTCTGTTTTCTTTGAGATAATTGTCGATATCCTTAAGTCGTATGCCACTGTGTTGTTTGATGCACTGACGGAGGACGTTGCTGTGCATTTCAGTTATAGTGCATGTCTGTTTAGAAGCCTCTGAGGTAGGGAAATAAATGCAGGTAACCACCATCAGTGCATACATTGGGACATGGCACAGACTGAACAACTCTAGGTTGTTTAACACACTGCTCAAGGAGTCAGGATCAGCACTCAGCATCTCTGTTAAGTAAGCCCTGATGGATGCATCACTGAACCCTTTCACCTCCACTCTGAACCAGTCTGCGGGCCAGTCTGTCAGGAAGTCTTCAGATTGATCTGGTCTGCATGTGGTCACAATCTTTGCATCAGGGAGGAGGTTCTCCATAAGTTCCTTTACTACCGACAGAGAGGAGAGGGTCTGTGATTCCATCAAATATGATGACAACGTTTTCAGAGTTCTCCTTAATATCCTGTAACACTTCTTCTTTACTTTTTTGGGCTCACTGTACATGTTAAAGAGAAGGTCCTCCAGGCTCATGGGTTTTCTGTGTGAAATGTCTCTCACGTCAAAATAAAACATGTAATCTAGTTCTCTGTGATCTTTCTCTGCCCAGAGGTTCAACATTTGATGGGCGACTGTTGTTTTCCAATTCCAGGTTTTCCAAAAAGGAGGATTTTTTTTCTCATGTGTCCTAAGCAGGTCAGCAGGGGATGTTTCCTGTTTGGCCGTGGGGATGAAGCTCTTTAGCTTTTTAGGGCGAGCTTTCTTGCATCTTTTGCTCTTCACTTTAATTTTGGAGAGAGATGAATGCAAATCTGTATCTAACACAAGAGGGGTGTAAGATAAAGTCCCCTCATTTCTACATGTCTCTGGTAGGAGACTACAGCTTTGTTTCCATGCACCATTTGTGATCTTCCGTGCTTTACATTTCAGCTGTGTCTGATATCCGTGACAGGGTTTTGAACCTAAAATAAGGGTATTAAGGGAAGAGAGAGTAAATGCACTTTGCAAACAAATCAAAGCCAATCTAAAGGACTAGAGAAAATCAGGACAGAAAGCTACAAGGATACACTAGTAGATCTTTGTAGATTGAAGGTGCTCTTTTGGGGCTAAATGGTCATCAAAAGCAAGAAGAACCAAGGGGCACTAAAAACAAAGTTAAAATGCCTGTATTATGATGGCATGTTCAATAGAACAATATGTATAAAAACTCTGATGCTTTTCAGCGTAGCCTTCATCAGGGAGGACAATGACAAATCTCTATTGAACATGCCATTATAATAAAGGCATTTTTACTTCACCGAAGAGTGCATTGGTCGCACTTATTTTTGATGAACAATCTAAAAGGTACATTAACCCCTTTCAATATGCGCTTCAAATAGCTTCGCCAGCACCATGGAACCAAAGGAATAGTGCCTAAAGTACAAACCCTGTCTATAAGCTAATTGTATACTATATAGTGTATACTAAGAGGATACCATACGATCACTTACCAACAAGGTAGTCTGTCATCTCTGGGTCTTCCTTAAAGGGGAAGCAGCTGATCCATTGCTGTAAGTCAGCGTCGTCTAAGGTCCTCTTCCTTGTGATGTGTAGAATTTTCAGCAACTCATAGCATGCAGCCTCTCCTTTGACCGAGACCCAGTCCAGTATGTTTCTGGTTTGTTCAGAACAGTCAACTTGAGCCTCAATTTTACTGACTTGCTCCCCGTGAAGAATCTTGCACTGGAACAGGTTTTCCACAATGAGGGGAAGATTCTGGAGCCTTCCGATGAGACGTAGCCTTCCATTTGTAATGTACTCTAAAGCAGATTGTCTTGCAGAAGCCATGTCCCAGGTTGTTTCTGCAGCATCACTGGTATGTTTCAACACGTAGGATCTCTGGAAGACGAAAGTACATAGTCAGTTAATAGTAGAACAGTTAAATAATGATTAGGTTTATTCATTCAATTAAACTTTTTAGCCCATGTAAACAAAACATACACCAACTAAATGTGAATGTATCTATTACAATGGCGTAAAACAAGAATATAAACTCTGCAAAAAAGAGACCCTGTCTTTCAAAGATAATTCATAGAAATCCAAATAACTTCACAGATCTTCATTGTAAAGGGTTTAAACACTGTTTCCCATGCTTGTTCAATGAACCATAAACAATTAATTTACATGCACCTGTGAAACGGTCGTTAAGACACTAACATCTTACAGACGGTAGGCAATTAAGGTCACAGTTTTGAAAATTTAGGACACTAAAGAGGCCTTTCTACTGACTCTGAAAAACACCAAAAGAAAGATGCCCAGGGTCCTTGCTCATCTGCATGAACGTGCCTTAGGCATGCTGCAAGGAGGCATGAGGACTGCAGATGTGGCCAGGGCAATACATTGCAATGTCCGTACTGTGAGACGCCTAAGACAGCGCTAAAGGGAGACAGGACGGACAGCTGAAAATCCTTGCAGTGGCAGACCACGTGTAACAACACCTGCACAGGATCGGTACATCCGAACATCACACCTGCAAGACAGGTACAGGATGGCAACAACAACTGCCCGAGTTACACCAGGAACACACAATCCTTCCATCAGTGCTCAGACTGTCCGCAATAGGCTGAGAGAGGCTGGACTGAGGGCTTGTAGGCCTGTTGTAAGGCAGGTCCTCCACCAGACATCACCGGCAACAACGTCGCCTAGGGGCACAAACCCACCGTCTCTGCCCGGTGTCGGGGGGTACTGTCACGGATTCTGCCGAGACTGCCCTTCCTTCTGGCTCGGGCAGGCCTCGGTGTTCGTCGTCACCAGAGTACTAGCTGCTGCCGCTCTATGTTCTATATTTCTATGTTCATTTGATTGTTGTCTGTTGTTGCGCACCTGTTCCCCATTATGTTAGTTTGTCCTCCCTATTTAACCTGTTCCCCATTATGTTAGTTTGTCCTCCCTATTTAACCTGTTCCCCATTATGTTAGTTTGTCCTCCCTATTTAACCTGTTCCCCATTATGTTAGTTTGCCCTCACTATTTAACCTGTTCCCCATTATGTTAGTTTGTCCTCCCTATTTAACCTGTTCCCCATTATGTTAGTTTGTCCTCCCTATTTAACCTGTTCCCCATTATGTTAGTTTGTCCTCCCTATTTAACCTGTTCCCCATTATGTTAGTTTGTCCTCCCTATTTAACCTGTTCCCCATTATGTTAGTTTGTCCTCCCTATTTAACCTGTTCCCCATTATGTTAGTTTGTCCTCCCTATTTAACCTGTTCCCCATTATGTTAGTTTGTCCTCCCTATTTAACCTGTTCCCCATTATGTTAGTTTGTCCTCCCTATTTATCCTGTTCCCCATTATGTTAGTTTGTCTGCCTATTTAACCTGTTCCCCATTATGTTAGTTTGTCCTCCCTATTTAACCTGTTCCCCATTATGTTAGTTTGTCCTCCTATTTAACCTGTTCCCCATTATGTTAGTTTGTCCTCCCTATTTAACCTGTTCCCCATTATGTTAGTTTGTCCTCCTTATTTAACCTGTTCCCCATTATGTTAGTTTGTCCTCCCTATTTAACATGTTCCCCATTATGTTAGTTTGTCCTCCCTATTTAACATGTTCCCCATTATGTTAGTTTGTCCTCCCTATTTAACCTGTTCCCCATTATGTTAGTTTATCCTCCCTATTTAACCTGTTCCCCATTATGTTAGTTTGTCCTCCCTATTTAACCTGTTCCCCATTATGTTAGTTTGTCCTCCCTATTTAACCTGTTCCCCATTATGTTAGTTTGTCCTCCCTATTTAACATGTTCCCCATTATGTTAGTTTGTCCTCCCTATTTAACCTGTTCCCCATTATGTTAGTTTGTCCTCCCTATTTAACCTGTTCCCCATTATGTTAGTTTGTCCTCCCTATTTAACCTGTTCCCCATTATGTTAGTTTGTCCTCCCTATTTAACCTGTTCCCCATTATGTTAGTTTGTCCTCCCTATTTAACCTGTTCCCCATTATGTTAGTTTGTCCTCCCTATTTAACCTGTTCCCCATTATGTTAGTTTGTATTATTAAAAAATGTATTGTTTCATTCACACTGTTGGAGCTCGGAGCTGAAGTATTTCACTGACGCAACTACATCTGTGCATGTGACTAAATCAAGATCTAATCAGAGGCGTTGCCTATATCCCTGTTCAGATCTAATCAGAGGTGTTGCCTATATCCCTGTCCAGATCTAATCAGAGGCGTTGCCTATAGCCCTGTTCAGATCTAATCAGAGGCGTTGCCTATATCCCTGTTCAGATCTAATCAGAGGTGTTGCCTATAGCCCTGTCCAGATCTAATCAGAGGTGTTGCCTATATCCCTGTCCAGATCTAATCAGAGGCGTTGCCTATAGCCCTGTTCAGATCTAATCAGAGGCGTTGCCTATATCCCTGTCCAGATCTAATCAGGGCGTTGCCTATATCCCTGTCCAGATCTAATCAGAGGCGTTGCCTATATCCCTGTCCAGATCTAATCAGAGGTGTTGCCTATATCCCTGTCCAGATCTAATCAGAGGCGTTGCCTATATCCCTGTCCAGATCTAATCAGAGGCGTTGCCTATATCCCTGTCCAGATCTAATCAGAGGCGTTGCCTATAGCCCTGTTCAGACAGGATACGTTTTACTGGGAGAGCTCAGGTCATGTAATTATGTGCACGAGCACAAATCACCACATCTGTAATTTTCCAATGGACATGTCTATTAATCTGTTCCTGCTTTTACTTCCTGGCATGGGTCTCCACTAACCGGTTCCCCCTGCACATTGACTCTGTACCAGTACCCCCTGTATATAACCTCCCTACTGTTATTTCATTTTACTACTGCTCTTTAATTATTTGCTCTTTTTATATTTTTTCTTAAAAACTGCATTGTTGGTTAAGGGCTTGTAAGTGATTTGAGGATATACCGCTCTGATTCAACCATGGGACCAGCTCAAGCGTTGTAGCTAAACTGCCTAGGCAGAAGGCAAGCGGTCTGAAGCAGATCATGAGCGAATGCCAGAATAAGACAACCATCTAGCCTGCTAGCTAACGTTAGCATATAAGATACACCTCATCGTGTTCATACATAGGTGACATAGCTAGCCGGTCAGGTTGAAGATGGTTAGATCAAGACATGCGGAACCATTAGGAAAAAAGCTAATTAATGGGACCAGCGCCATTGCTGGATTCTACAAGATAAGCGTTGAAAAGGTGACCAGCGGTCGGGAAACACTCCAAACGGCTGCCAGTCCACCCATTATGGCATCATTGACTTGAATGGAGACGACCTTCTATTCATTCTTATTTATATACTTACCCCTATATAGGACGCTGCGCATGCGCGCATTGGCGTCCTTGGTGGCTACAGTGCAAAGTCTGGAAAATAACTGCCAACATTTTGTAGGCAGATAGGATACTTGTTTCCCAAAATCCTGTTACTGAATATCGATCATCCATAACTCCTTATCCATTGGTCCGGATTATATCATGTGTGTATATCTGTAGACCTTTATAGAAACCGTCTGAACCGAACTTTTCTCCAAACCGGCACCTTGCCTGAGTTAGACTGCGCGCAAGACGCGCTTCCACGTCTCCTACCACAGCCAAGTTATAGGTGCCGGTTTGGAGAAAAGTTCGGTTATATTAGGAAACAAATCAAACTAGACTGTAAATGTGTTGGCATTTCCTCTAGACAACTACATCTACTAGACAGCAGGAACTTCTCATCCTAATGTTGACTCGCTTTGACAGTTGGTCAGACTCTCAAGTCTAGTCTAGACCAGCTAAAATGTAGTAAGTAGGGCCTAACCTTCATTTAACACGTTATTATGATCGATTGTTAGAAAACCCTTACCACGTTATTATGACCGATTGTTAGAAAACCCTTACCTCGAGTCCCCGCTGCAGTGACCTGGTGTGTAGCTATACCTATTTTACTTCACTTATACTTCCGTGTATAAAAACATTATTGGGGCGCGTTCAGCAAGAAGCAACGTTTTGGAACGTTCAGATAGAAATACACTATGTAGGACAAACATGCCTCAGACATTTAGAATAAGGAATCACTTCCGCTCTATTCATGGCATTTCTATCGGCAACATTTCGACAACATTTGGCTACTGAACGTGGTTTTAATGTACTAATCACCAGCAGGAGAGCTTTCTCATACTTTCCAGGTGTGTATTCAATCGTGCACATCGTAGCTAAACGTTTTACAACAAAAACGAGCGTTTCTCACTGGACAAGTTCAGGTTAGTCCCTCCCTGTTTCGTCCGGTTTGTTTCCGTTTGGTTCCTGATGAATATACCCCAAAGCAAAGTTCAGTCGCCAAACGTTGTCGAATGTTTCAGATATAGTTACCACATATAGAGCCGACCTGATTTCTTATTCTAAATGTCAGAGAGACATGTTTGTTCATAGTAGAGGCCTATATCTACCTGAACGTTAAAAACCGTTGGGTCCTGCTCAGCGAACATGCCCAAGTTAGTTTAGTCCCGGGCAATGACTATAATTTCATTCATGCATGATGAATGAAGCTGCTCGGTTGGTCGGTCTATTAAAAGCTATAGGAATTATAATCTTAATGATGTGAGTGTCTCTCATGTTCTTTCTAGTTGCTGGAAGTTTGAATGCCAACTGACAGTTTGCAGGGGTTTTCTAGGCTTGCTCACCATCTGACGACGAAAGGGTGAGGATATCAACATAATATCAGTTTATAAACATACATCTATCGCATTTATCGGTAAAGATAACAAGTTAGAACTTCGAAGTTGCCGTTCCCAAGAAATTGAACGTTCCAAAAGGAGATTCCGTTGACGTCATTTACCTAATATGGTGCTCCGCTATGTCTGTCTCCAGAGGTCAGAGATTGATTAGACATCATAGTCTTATAGTCCTTGCTACCATATAGTCTGATAGTCCCAGCTACCATATAGTCTGATAGTCCTAGCTACCATATAGTCTTATAGTCCTAGCTACCATATAGTCTGATAGTCCCAGCTACCATATAGTCTGATAGTCCTAGCTACCATATAGTCTTATAGTCCTAGCTACCATATAGTCTGATAGTCCCTAGCTACCATATAGTCTGATAGTCCTAGCTACCATATAGTCTTATAGTCCTAGCTACCATATAGTCTGATAGTCCTAGCTACCATATAGTCTGATAGTCCTAGCTACCATATAGTCTGATAGTCCTAGCTACCATATAGTCTGATAGTCCTAGCTACCATATAGTCTGATAGTCCTAGCTACCATATAGTCTTATAGTCCTAGCTACCATATAGTCTGATAGTCCTAGCTACCATATAGTCTGATAGTCCTAGCTACCATATAGTCTGATAGTCCTAGCTACCATATAGTCTTATAGTCCTAGCTACCATATAGTCTGATAGTCCTAGCTACCATATAGTCTGATAGTCCTAGATACCATATAGTCTGATAGTCCTAGCTACCATATAGTCTTATAGTCCTAGCTACCATATAGTATGATAGTCCTAGCTACCATATAGTGTGATAGTCCTAGCTACCATACAGTCTGATAGTCCTAGCTACCATATAGTGTGATAGTCCTAGCTACCATATAGTGTGATAGTCCTAGCTACCATATAGTCTTATAGTCCTAGCTACCATATAGTCTGATAGTCATAGCTACCATATAGTGTGATAGTCCTAGCTACCATATAGTCTGATAGTCCTAGCTACCATATAGTCTGATAGTTCTAGCTACCATATAGTCTTATAGTCCTAGCTACCATATAGTCTGATAGTCCTGGCTACCATATAGTCTGATAGTCCTAGCTACCATATAGTCTGATAGTCCTAGCTACCATACAGTCTGATAGTCCTAGCTACCATATAGTCTTATAGTCCTAGCTACCATATAGTCTGATAGTCCTAGCTACCAGATAGTCTTATAGTCCTAGCTACCAGATAGTCTGATAGTCCTAGCTACCATATAGTCTTATAGTCATAGCTACCATATAGTCTGATAGTCCTGGCTACCATATAGTCTGATAGTCCTAGCTACCATATAGTCTGATAGTCCTAGCTACCATACAGTCTGATAGTCCTAGCTACCATATAGTCTTATAGTCCTAGCTACCATATAGTCTGATAGTCCTAGCTACCAGATAGTCTTATAGTCCTAGCTACCAGATAGTCTGATAGTCCTAGCTACCATATAGTCTTATAGTCATAGCTACCATATAGTCTGATAGTCCTAGCTACCATATAGTCTGATTGTCATAACTACCATATAGTCTGATAGTCATAGCTACCATATAGTCTGATAGTCCTAGCTACCATACAGTCTGATAGACCTAACTACCATATAGTCTTATAGGCCTAGCTACCATATAGTCTTATAGGCCTAGCTACCATATAGTGTGATAGTCCTAGCTACCATATAGTCTGATAGTCCTAGCTACCAGATAGTCTGATAGTCCTAGCTGCCATACAGTCTAATAGACCCAGCTACCATATAGTCTTATAGTCCTAGCTACCATATAGTCTGATAGTCCTAGCTACCATATAGTCTTATAGTCCTAGCTACCATATAGTCTTATAGTCCTAGCTACCATATAGTCTGATAGTTCTAGCTACCATATAGTCTGATAGTCCTAGCTACCATATAGTCTGATAGTCCTAGCTACCATATAGTCTGATAGTCATAGCTATTATATAGCCTTATAGTCCTAGTTACCATATTTTCTGATAGTCCTAGCTACCATATAGTCTGATAGTCCTAGCTAAGTTTATCCAGGTTGTCACCGGGATAGGAGAGTTGTGGTAAACTAAACCAGGTTGTCACCGGGAACGGAGAGTTGTAGTTAACTAACCCTTTAATCTAACTAACCTTAACCCTAACCCCTAGCCTAGCTAACGTTAGCATTAGCCACAACACATTTTAATTCGTAACATATTGTACATATAATAATAATATAATATGCCATTTAGCAGATGCTTTTATCCAAAGCGACTTACAGTCATGCATGCATACATTTTTACGTATGGGTGGTCCCGGGGATCGAACCCACTACCCTGGCTTTACAAGCGCTCTACCAATTGAGCTACAGAGGACCATATTGGAGAATTGTTACATATTCATAACATATACGAATTGTAATTCATTACATATCATATGAAATGGGTAATGGACATCCACAAATTAATACCTACCACAATAAAATGGAGAGTCTCGGATTTACATCAAGAATAATATGAAATACTCTTGAGACCAAGTTGGACAGCGGGAAGCGGAATCACAATCCATGTTGAAAGCGGAGGAGGGTAGGCTATATCATCGTTTCAGGAGATCAAAGAAATTCTGCAAAATCCAAATAAACTGAAACGGAAGTAGACTTCGGCTAAACTGTCAAAGTCTTGTGGTTATTGTGGCAGGTTATTTATTAGCTCTTGTTGAGAGTGACCATGTATGAAGGCTAGTGTCTCTCGTGTTCTTTCTAGTTGCTGGAAGTTTGAATGCCAACTGATAGTTTGCAGGGGTTTTCTAGGCTTGCTCACCATCTGACGAGGAAAGGGTGAGGATATCAACATAATATCAGTTCATAAACATACATCTAAGCATTTATCAGTAAAGATAACAAGTTAGAACTTCGAAGTTGCCGTTCCCAAGAAATGGAACGTTCCAAAAGGAGATTCCGTTGACGTCATTGACCTAATATGGTGCATCCTGGTAAATGGGCGGGGCCCGGCTATCCCGAGATGGGCGTGCCAGTGGGAGATGCGTCATTTACCCAGTCAAAACAGTAAACTTTCGGGAGGTTTGTCTGTTTAATATCAGAAAAGAAAGCATCATACATGTTTGGTTTTCTTTTATTTGTATAGAGACAAGTACAAACACATTGACACATTGAAGGTTCTAAGCTAACATATGGAATTGTTTTAAGATGTTCTTACCAAAGATCATTTAGCTTTTTGATTTGGAATTTTAGGACCCCTTTAGGTATAAAAACAAATATGTAAAAAATGTATTTGATAAAAATTGAATTAGTCCTTTACTACTATAGCCCATAGAAACACTTTGAATAACACATTAATAAATGGCAAAAAAAGACAGTCAAAAAATAAATCATAAGGAATAAGGTTTGGAAGTGTCTGTGCTATATCTAGTGGATATTAGAAAGCTCAGGAAATATATATATATCATATATTTACACATATTATACCCCTTTTTATTGTTATTCTGTTACTTAGACAGAGACCACCATCTTGTTTGGACGCTACAGACGTTTCCTCAGATGCGGAAGGCTGCCATTGGTGCATGTAGTGGATTGAGACGCAGCCCATGCATATATCTATCATAAACTGATGGATTTTGACAGGGATGTTTTTATTCTGTTACTTAGATTGATGCCTAGTTGTATCAATAGACTCTAGGGGGGGTTTAAAGACATGCTCCGGTAGTTTGGAGACTAAGAAATTATTTTTTTTACCTCCCACTTTGGGCTGGATGTTTCAATGTGTAGTTCTTACATGTATAATCTATGAGCAGAAATAGGGTCTTACCTCAATTAGCAATAAAATCCCTAGTTTGAAAGCGACTTTTCTTCAAGCTGTGCCACGCCTTTTCCCCTACATTTCCCCCCACATGAGCCAGCCCCTTTGCAGTTTGAGTTCTAGCCAATGAGCTTCAGCCCCTCACATTTGAGTGACAGCTAGCAAGAGGCCTACCCAGCATAGCGAGAGAGGGAGACCAATGATGTGGTGCACATATCTGCACATATGTGACATAGTATGCAATTATCGGGGACCACTTTTGGCTCCTGAGTGCTACTTTCAGCGCTACTGTCTAAAAAGTATAAAAAAAGTATCAGAGAATGTCTTTAATGGGTCTGTTGATAAGACAGTAGTTTAAACATGATTGAACTGTTGCAGCTGTAGCAACCAGTTCTGTTGATATAGCAACACAGTAGTTTATACATCATTTACACTAGTTGACCTACTGTATGTCTGTCTAACAGTATTACAGTACCATGTAGTTGACCTACTGTATGTCTGTCTAACAGTATTACAGTACCATGT
Organism: Coregonus clupeaformis; assembly: GCF_020615455.1. Classification (NCBI taxonomy): domain Eukaryota; kingdom Metazoa; phylum Chordata; class Actinopteri; order Salmoniformes; family Salmonidae; genus Coregonus; species Coregonus clupeaformis. The sequence continues at coordinate 29,318 of NW_025534222.1, read as the reverse complement.
AGTTGACCTACTGTATGTCTGTCTAACAGTATTACAGTACCATGTAGTTGACCTACTGTATGTCTGTCTAACTGAGTATTACAGTACCATGTAGTTGACCTACTGTATGTCTGTCTAACAGTATTACAGTACCATGTAGTTGACCAACTGTATGTCTGTCTAACAGTATTACAGTACCATGTAGTTGACCTACTGTATGTCTGTCTAACAGTATTACAGTACCATGTAGTTGACCTACTGTATGTCTGTCTAACAGTATTACAGTACCATGTAGTTGACCTACTGTATGTCTGTCTAACAGTATTACAGTACCATGTAGTTGACCTACTGTATGTCTGTCTAACAGTATTACAGTACCATGTAGTTGACCTACTGTATGTCTGTCTAACAGTATTACAGTACCATGTAGTTGACCTACTGTATGTCTGTCTAACAGTATTACAGTACCATGTAGTTGACCTACTGTATGTCTGTCTAACAGTATTACAGTACCATGTAGTTGACCTACTGTATGTCTGTCTAACAGTATTACAGTACCATGTAGTTGACCTACTGTATGTCTGTCTAACAGTATTACAGTACCATGTAGTTGACCTACTGTATGTCTGTCTAACAGTATTACAGTACCATGTAGTTGACCTACTGTATGTCTGTCTAACAGTATTACAGTACCATGTAGTTGACCTACTGTATGTCTGTCTAACAGTATTACAGTACCATGTAGTTGACCTACTGTATGTCTGTCTAACAGTATTACAGTACCATGTAGTTGACCTACTGTATGTCTGTCTAACAGTATTACAGTACCATGTAGTTGACCTACTGTATGTCTGTCTAACAGTATTACAGTACCATGTAGTTGACCTACTGTATGTCTGTCTAACTGAGTATTACAGTACCATGTAGTTGACCTACTGTATATCTGTCTAACAGTATTACAGTACCATGTAGTTGACCTACTGTATGTCTGTCTAACAGTATTACAGTGCCATGTAGTTGACCTACTGTATGTCTGTCTAACAGTATTACAGTACCATGTAGTTGACCTACTGTATGTCTGTCTAACAGTATTACAGTACCATGTAGTTGACCTACTGTATGTCTGTCTAACAGTATTACAGTACCATGTAGTTGACCTACTGTATGTCTGTCTAACAGTATTACAGTACCATGTAGTTGACCTACTGTATGTCTGTCTAACTGAGTATTACAGTACCATGTAGTTGACCTACTGTATGTCTGTCTAACAGTATTACAGTACCATGTAGTTGACCTACTGTATGTCTGTCTAACTGAGTATTACAGTACCATGTAGTTGACCTACTGTATGTCTGTCTAACAGTATTACAGTACCATGTAGTTGACCTACTGTATGTCTGTCTAACAGTATTACAGTACCATGTAGTTGACCTACTGTATGTCTGTCTAACAGTATTACAGTACCATGTAGTTGACCTACTGTATGTCTGTCTAACTGAGTATTACAGTACCATGTAGTTGACCTACTGTATGTCTGTCTAACTGAGTATTACAGTACCATGTAGTTGACCTACTGTATGTCTGTCTATTAGTATTACAGTACCATGTAGTTGACCTACTGTATGTCTGTCTAACAGTATTACAGTACCATGTAGTTGACCTACTGTATGTCTGTCTAACAGTATTACAGTACAATGTAGATATTAATAAAACAAGGTATACCATTCATTTCTTTAAAAAATTAGATACAAAATAATGTATGAATATATAAAGTATTTACACACAAACTGTTAGTGGTCAATACAACTACATATTCCTATCCAATGTTATAATACACATGTTCCTGTGTTTTTAAGGACCTGAGTGACAACACATGTAAGACGTCTGTCCACCAGATGATACATTCCTGTCCCTAAGACTATTTTTCTGGACTCAGATCAATCAGTGTAATTTTGAACCAGCCTTTTATATACATTGACCACATTATACTGTCATTATACAACATTATCTTCACCAGATCTCAAACCAGCCTTCTACACTGACCACAATATACTGTCATTATACAACATTATCTTCACCAGATCTCAAACCTCTTGTCTGTCAGGAAGGGTCTTCTGTCCTGGATTCTGTTGTTGAAGAGTCTGTAGAGAAGAACATTACTATTATTAATAATTATTACAACATTAGACAACAGATCTCCATCCTCCAACAGTTGCTCCCAGCAACAGAGACTCCCATATGATCTCACACACACACACACGCTCTGCTCACCGTCACACACACCCTTACCGTACGGTGTGTATTGAAGTGTTGGTGGAGACCAGTTGGAGTATTCTGTCAGTCAGAGCATCAGTGATGTCATTATGACTCAGGCTACAACAGAGAGAGAGAGAGAGAGAGAGAGAGAGAGAGAGAGAGAGAGAGAGAGAGAGAGAGAGAGAGAGAGAGAATAGAGGAAGAGAGAGAGAGAGAGACAGACAGACAGACGGACAGAGAGAGAGAGAGAGAGAGAGACAGAACACAAGTGATCAGACATTTGTCATGTAGTCACACACACACACACACACACACACACACACACACACACACACACACACACACACACACACACACACACACACACACACACACACACACACACACACACACACACAGAGTGAAAGCCACTCACTCCAGGACTTGTACTTTGTGCAGGTGTGTGATCAGGGCCTGTAGGTGGTGGTCTGTGAGTTGACAGTGGCTGAGGTCCAGTTCTGACAGCCCCTCTGAGTGTTCCAGAACCAGGGCCAGAGATCCACAGGCCTTCTGGTCCAGCCTGGTCTCACTGAGGTCCAGCTCTCCATCCAGGGCTCTGCACAGGGACTCTGCGTGCCTCAGCACCCCCTCTTCAATCCCCTCACACACAAGGTCCAGCAGCTGACGTAGCAGAGCTTTGCTGGGGCTGACAGGACAAGAGGCAGAGATAACATTATGACACAGAGTAGGTCTAACTCCTACTGATGAACTAGTTGGTTAAATGTTTGTCTTTGTGTGTCTAACCTCAGCTTGACAATATGCAGGATGGGAAGCAGCTCCCTCAGTGCTCTGTCCTCCACCTCACAGTCTCTTAGGATGATCTGCACCTGGTTCTGGACCAGCTGGGTGCTGTGTTGGTTCTGCTTCAGAACAGAGTGGATGGCCCTGCAGTGGTCAGTGGTCAGACACAGAGCTTCCTCCTGGTCCTGAGCTGACAGGTCAACAGAGGAGGAGCAGGAGAAGTCCAGCCTGTAGTGCAGAGACCTGAGCAACCATACTGCTGTTGGTGGTGGTGGTGGTGGTGCCCCCTGCTGGATCTGAGAGGCAGCACAGCACTGGAGGAAACTCAGCAGTAACCTCCTGTCAACACTACAGAGAGAGAGAGAGAGAGAGAGAGAGAGACAGATAGAGAGAGAGAGAGAGAGAGAGAGAGAGAGAGAGACAGAAACAGAGAGACAGCGAGGGAGAGCGAGAGAGACAGAGAGAGAGAGAGACATAGAGAGAGAGACAGAGAGAGAGAGAGAGACAGAGAGAGAGAAAGACAGAAACAGAGAGACAGCGAGGGAGAGCGAGAGAGAGACAGAGAGAGACAGAGAGAGAGAGAGACAGAGACAGAGAGAGAGAGAGACAGAGAGAGAGAGAGACAGAGAGAGAAAGAGCCGTTAAATTCTATAACCACTTAAAAGGAAGCGATTCCCAAACCTTCCATAACAAAGCCATCACCTACAGAGAGATGAACTTGGAGAAGAGTCCCCTAAGTAAGCTTGTCCTGGGGCTCTGTTCACAAACACAAACAGACCCCACACAGCCCCAGGATAACAACAACAACAACACAACTAGACCCAACCAAATCATGAGAAAACAAAAAGAGAATTACTTGACACATTGGAAAGAACAAACAAAAAAACAGAGCAAACTAGAATGCTATTTGGCCCTAAACAGAGAGTACACAGTGGCAGAATACCTGACCACTGTGACTGACCCAAACTTAAGGAAAGCTTTGACTATGTACAGACTCAGTGAGCATAGCCTTGCTATTGAGAAAGGCCGCCGTAGGCAGACCTGGCTCTCAAGAGAAGACAGGCTATGTGCACACTGCCCACAAAATGAGGTGGAAACTGAGCTGCACTTCCTAACCTCCTGCCAAATGTATGACCATATTAGAGACACATATTTCCCTCAGATTACAGCGATCCACAAAGAATTAGAAAACAAACCCAATTTTGATAAACTCCCTTATCTACTGGGTGAAAAACCACAGTGTGCCATCACAGCTGCACGATTTGTGACCTGTTGCCACAAGAAAAGGGCAACCAGTGAAGAACAAACACCATTGTAAATACAACCCATATTTATGTTTATTTATTTTCCCATTTGTACTTTAACTATTTGCACATTGTTACAACACTGTATATATACATAATATGACATTTGAAATGTCTTTATTCTTTTGAAACTTCTGAGTGTAATGTTTACTGTTAATATTTATTGTTTATTTCACTTTTGTTTACTATCTACTTCACTTGCTTTGACAATGTTAACACACGTTTCCCATGCCAATAAAGCCCTTAAATTGAATTGAATTGAATTGAATTGAGAGAGAGAGAGACAGAGAGAGAGAGAGCGACCGAGAGAGACAGAGACCGAGAGAGACAGACAGAGACTTATTTAAACACCATCACACATTAAAACACTGATGAACACACTACAACTCTGTTTGTCATGTCAACTCCCAGGCGTTCCCCTTCAATTCCACCCCTAGGTGAGGTTAAGGTTTAGTGCATTAGACTAAGGTTAGGGTTAGTGGTTAAATCAGTCAGAAAATGGAAAGCCTCATATCAATTTTAGCAAGGTTAAAGAGAGCCAACTAAACCTGAGTTGGGAGACTCTGTCCAGAAGAGGCAGGATGCTCTCTATCTCCCCCGGTGGTATGGAGGTCCACAGCAGGTTGACTTTGACTTGGTGGCAGTGCTGCAGGGTAAAACACAGAGCAGTACAGTCCACTCTGTCCAGCTCTCTGCTGTTCAGGTTGATCCAATGGTCTGAAGACCTCAACAAACTGGACACACAGTCACTGGCTCTGCTGTCATAGATCTGTCTGATGGTGGACTTTACAAAGCTGGAACTGGACCTGAACAAACATGGAGAATGGATTGTTGTGGTTATGTCAAGGTTTCATAAAGGATAACTCACATAGCAACAACTGGCTGGACAGGACATTAATAATTAAAGTCTATAAATATTGAATAAAGATCTCTCACCTCTTGAATAAAACCCTAATGATATTACAGAGGATCACTCAGAATAACATGTCACTGGATATAAATAGTTATGTTCTTCTTTCTAGAAAGTCTGAATAGAGAAAGAAGTTCTCCCACCTCTTGAATATAACCCTTCCCAGAAAGGGGAGAAGATCTGAGATGTTCTTCTCTAGGAGCCTGTTCTTCCTGAGGTCCACAGTGATGTTGTGGGTTGAATGCTGCAGCAGAGAGAGAAGCACTTCCAGGTCCAGCCTGCAGGAGGTCAGGTCTCCACCAACCTTCTCCAGGAACCACTGAGTCAAGTCCTTGTCCTGAGCTTCATACACAACTACAGTCAGCTGCTGCAGAGTGTCTGAGTTCAGTCTAGGAGGTTGGAACATAAAGGCAGTCAGAAATATGAAGAAAAACACATGAATGAAGTTCCTATTTCTACTTCTAAAAACATCAGCTTCAGACTGACCTGAGAGAGAGAGGTCCCTGGTGACACAGCAGTGTGATGAGAGAGTGACCCTGGATCCAGAAGTCAGTCAGGTCCAGACACTGAACCCTCCAGAGTCTCAGCAGGGATGCCACACTACTCAGAGCCCTGGATAACACTCTCTCTGGTGGCTGGTTGCTCTTTAGGACCAGGGAGAGCTCTGGGACAGTCAGTGGAGTAGCACCTCTCCCTGTCCTCCTAACCAGTCTGGACAGTTTCACTGCCATGCCCACATTCAGCCTGGAATGAAAAGACAAAACTCAAGTCACTTTAAACAGAGAAACCTTGTCAGATAAAATGCTCAATAGGAAGATAAACTATTCAATAGACCAGTGTAAATTCTTCACTCTGTTTGTCAGAACCTAACGGACAACTAGTCCATGCTCAAACCAGGTTTATTCACTCACTGGGTCAAACAGCTGAAAGGACCAAGACATGTTTACACAAGCACATATATTTAGGCGGAGTCTCTAACCTTGCACCTCTGGACAGCCAATACATCTCTGTTGCTAGGCAGGAACTGAAGTGGGGACTGTTCCTCCTCACTTCATCTGACCTGACCTCGGCCCGAACTCCTCCCTCCTCCCTAACTTACGGCTGTCCTACACTGAAACCAGATGGTTACCCTTCTCCTCTCCATAGGATACATGAGAACACCCTTCTCCTCTCCATAGGATACATGAGATTACCCTTCTCCTCTCCATAGGATACATGAGATTACCCTTCTCCTCTCCATAGGATACATGAGATTACCCTTCTCCTCTCCATAGGATACATGAGATTACCCTTCTCCTCTCCATAGGATACATGAGATTTAACAATGACATGTTCTGACAGAATGTCAACTTTCCCCTTTCTCCCCCAGTAGATTTCCATTCACCCAGTTCTAATATGGTAACATGAATAAGGATTGTTTCAAGTTAGAACCCAACACCTGTAAAAGCTGTCTTACTGAACATACCTGAGCTTGTGTAGCTTTGACTCATGTCTCACAATAAGTAAGGCTCCTTGGAGAGAGATCTTGCTGGGGGTAAGAGTGAGGTCCACTCTGGAGGCACAGAGACCCAGGACTCTCCCCACAGACCTGCAGGTTTTCCTGGGTAACTCTCCTCCCAGTGACAGGGTGGAGCCCAAGGCCTGGAGGAGAGAGGCCAACTGCTGGTCCTCCTCTCCGGACCTCACAGGGACGGACTCACACACCCTCTGGAAGAACCTGTCATCATCACAGCTGAAACAGCAAAACATGGGGGGACATGAAATCAGACATTTAGGAGACAGTCCAAAAGTATTGGGACAGTGACACATTTTGTGTTGTTTTGGCTCTGTACTCCAGCACTTTGACATGATACAATGACTATGAGGTTAAAGTTACAGCAATGTTTGTACATACAGTGCCTTGCATTAGTATTCAATCCCCTTGCATACTTTTTATTGTGTTACAACCTGGAATTAAAATGGATTCAATTAGAATGTTTTTGTCAAGAAATTACTCAAAATACTCTGTAATGTCAAAGTGGAAGAACAACTCTAACATTAGTTAAAGATTAATGAAAAATAAAACACTGATATACCTTGATTACATAAGTATTGACTAAATACAGGTTAGAAACACCTAACATGTATTGACTGTTCATGTAGAAATTCCATGATTACAGATAATCCAGAATGAATCGTGAATCATGATGAGTGAGAAAGTTAGAGGCATAAATATCATATCAGCCAAGACGTGCTAACCTCTCACCATTACAATAACAGGTAGGGGTTAGCATTTTATATCATACCCCCAAGACATGCTAACCTCTCATCATTACACTAACAGGTAGGGGTTAGCATTTTATATCATACCCCCAAGACATGCTAACCTCTCACCATTACACTAACAGGTAGGGGTTAGCATTTTATATCATACCCCCAAGACATGCTAACCTCTCACCATTACAATAACAGGTAGGGGTTAGCATTTTATATCACACCCCCAAGACATGCTAACCTCTCACCATTACACTAACAGGTAGGGGTTAGCATTTTATATCATACCCCCAAGACATGCTAACCTCTCACCATTACAATAACAGGGAGGGATTAGGATTTTATATCATACCCCCAAGACATGCTAACCTCTCACCATTACAATAACAGGTAGGGGTTAGCATTTTATATCATACCCCCAAGACATGCTAACCTCTCACCATTACACTAACAGGTAGGGGTTAGCATTTTATATCATACCCCCAAGACATGCTAACCTCTCACCATTACAATAACAGGTAGAGGTTAGCATTTTATATCGTACCCCCAAGACATGCTAACCTCTCACCATTACAATAACAGGGAGGGGTTAGCATTTTATATCATATCCCCAAGACATGCTAACCTCTCACCATTACAATAACAGGTAGGGGTTAGCATTTTATATCATACCCCCAAGACATGCTAACCTCTCACCATTACAATAACAGGTAGGGGTTAGCATTTTATATCATACCCCCAAGACATGCTAACCTCTCACCATTACACTAACAGGTAGGGGTTAGCATTTTATATCATACCCCCAAGACATGCTAACCTCTCACCATTACAATAACAGGTAGGGGTTAGCATTTTATATCATACCCCCAAGACATGCTAACCTCTCACCATTACAATAACAGGGAGGGGGTTAGCATTTTTATATCATACCCCCAAGACATGCTAACCGCTCACCATTACAATAACAGGTAGGGGTTAGCATTTTATATCATACCCCCAAGACATGCTAACCTCTCACCATTACAATAACAGGTAGGGGTTAGCATTGTCTTTGGAGGGTATAATATTTATGCCTCTGTAACCTTCCCACTCATCATTATTCACGATTCATTCAGGATTATCCGAGATCATGGAAGCATCCACATTAATGTAGAAGTGTTTAGAAACATATTCTGTTCTTATTTACAATAAAAGTGACTCCAAAATGACACAATACATTATTTAACTTTCATTTCTATTGGACACTAAATAATCTGAAACACAACCAAAACAAACAGCAAATGCATCCAACACATTTGTAGAATCACAAGCTTGATGTAGTCATTGAGTTCTAGGAATATAGGACCAAATACTACACTATGGAATACTTTAATACACATAAGTGAATTTCCCCAAATACTTTTGGTTCCCTAAAATGGGGGGACTTTTACAAAAAGTGCTGTAATTTCGAAACAGTTCACCCGACATGGATGAAGATACTCTCCAATTAAAGCTGACAGTCTGCACTTTAACCTCATTGTAGTTGAATCATTTAAAATCCAAAGTGCTGGAGCACAGAGCCAAAATAAATGTGCCAAAACAAAAATGTGTCAATGTCCCAATACTTTGACCTCACTGTACATGAATACATGCCTGTCATATGGACACGTAATACCATGTCACAGAGAAAGTTCCATAATATGCAGGACATTTGGTTTTGTAGATTAGGTATTCTGAGTATAAACTTTCAGGTTTCATGTTACAAAACGTCTCAAACATAAAAATTAAAAATTCACAACATATGTGTGACATTTAGTAATGCAACATTTGTTATGTCAAGAAATCTGAGTATAAATGTTATCAGATTCACCAACACTTGAAGTTTTATATTACAATGTTTCTACAAGACAATAATCACTAGCATCATATAATCACTAACCACCACACATGTTGAGACTCACCTCAGCTGTGAGATGTAGGGCAGACACTGAAGGAAACTCCTCACTTCACTCTCTTCATCTGACCAGTCCTTCAGCTCTACTGGTTTCTTCTCTGGTTGGAGTTTCAGCACTTCTAGGAGGAGGGAGGCCTTTCTCTTTGAGAGGTCTACGGACCAGACTGCAGGACTGGCTGACTGGTAAACTGGCTGTAATGCTGGAAGGACACTCCTGCCTGTTTGAGTCTCATAGTCCTTCACATGTGAGTACAGATCCAGCAGGAAATCACTCCGTTTAGAATTGTCTCCACTGAGAAAAGGAAAGGTGCTGTAAGTACACACTGATGATACCAGCTTCAGTGTCTTCTCTCCTGTCTGCTCCTCCCACTCTGCTGCTTGAGACAGGAGATCCACCAGGAACTTGATCCGCTTTGAGGGATCAGACCTCCGTGGACGGAAACTGCAACAAGGACAGTAACAGCTGATTCAGACATGGATGAACACATTAAACCAGTCATAGCTAAAGATATATGAAGTAGTTATACATTTACATAATGTGCTTTGATTATATGTAAAAGTATATAATTTTAGAGACATTCACATGATGTATGTGTGACATTTAGTAATGCAACATTTGTTATGTCAGGAAATCAGGGGATAAATGTTACCAGATTCACCAACACTTGAAGTTTTATATTCCAATGTTTCTACAAGACAATAATCACTAGCATCACATAATCACTAACCACCACACATGTTCAGACTCACCTCAGCTGTGAGATGTAGGGCAGACACTGAAGGAAACTCCTCACTTCACTCTCTTCATCTGACCAGTCCTTCAGCTCTACTGGTTTCTTCTCTGGTTGGAGTTTCAGCACTTCTAGGAGGAGGGAGGCCTTTCTCTTTGAGAGGTCTACGGACCAGACTGCAGGACTGGCTGACTGGTAAACTGGCTGTAATGCTGGAAGGACACTCCTGCCTGTTTGAGTCTCATAGTCCTTCACATGTGAGTACAGATCCAACAGGGAATCACTCTCTCTAAATGGATCATAACCATCATCAAAGTATCTGCACATGGAGGATAATGTCTTTAAGATATTTTCTCCTGTCTCTGTATCATACTCAGCTGCAGCAACACTGAGTTTAGACAGAACTGACCAGGCCTCTTCTTCACAACCAAAAAACAACCTGAATGAGAAGACAGAGAAACATTGTTACTACATGTTATCCTAGATTCTCTGGTTAAGTCATGCAGAGGAATCACCCACAGACAAATAATAATGTTTACATGGCAGAATGGCACAAAAAAAGACTAATGGAGTGATTTGGATAAACAGATGTCTTATTAACAAGATAAATAGCTGGTACAATATGACACATCTCTGGAAAAAAAACACTCACCTCAGCTGTGAGATGTAGGGCAGACACTGAAGGAAACTCCTCACTTCACTCTCTTCATCTGACCAGCCCTTCAGCTTTACTGGTTTCTTCTCTGGTTGGAGTTTCAGCACTTCTAGGAGGAGGGAGGCCTTTCTCTTTGAGAGGTCTATGGACCAGACTGCAGGACTGGCTGACTGGTAAACTGGCTGTAATGCTGGAAGGACACTCCTGCCTGTTTGAGTCTCATAGACCTTCACATGTGTGTACAGATCCAGCAGGAAATCACTCTGTTTAGAATTGTCTCCATCGGGAAAAGGAAAGGTGCTGTAAGTCCACACTGATGATACCAGCTTCAGTGTCATCTCTCCTGTCTGCTCCTCCCACTCTGCTGCTTGAGACAGGAGATCCACCAGGAACTTGATCTGCTTTGAGGGATCAGACCACCATGGATAGAAACTGCAACAAGGACAGTAACAGCTGATTCAGACATGGATGAACACATGAAGCCAGTCATAGCTAAATATATATGAAGTAGTTATACATGTACATAATGTGCTTTGTTTATATGTAAAAGTATTTTAATTTTAGAGACATTCACATGATGTATGTGTGACATTTAGTAATGCAACATTTGTTATGTCAGGAAATCTGAGTATAAATGTTACCAGATTCACCAACACTTGAAGTTTTACATTAAAATGTTTCTACAACACAATAATCACTAGCATCACATAATCACTAACCACCACACATGTTCAGACTCACCTCAGCTGTGAGATGTAGGGCAGACACTGAAGGAAACTCCTCACTTCACTCTCTTCATCTGACCAGCCCTTCAGCTCTACTGGTTTCTTCCCTGGTTGGAGTTTCAGCACTTCTAGGAGGAGGGAGGCCTTTCTCTTTGAGAGGTCTATGGACCAGACTGCAGGAGCTGACTGGTAAACTGGCTGTAATGCTGGAAGGACACTCCTGCCTGTTTGAGTCTCATAGTCCTTCACATGTGCGTACAGATCCAGCAGGAAATCACATTTCTGATAGCGATATACTTTAGACAGTGAAAACACTTTCTCTACAGTTGTTTGTATGGTTCCTCTCTCATGCAGAGCTGCTTGAAGACACAGATTCAGTAGGAATATCTTCTCTCTCCTTGTCCTCTCTATATTATCCTTCAGTAGAGGAAATCTGAACAAACAGTTTAAAACACAGATGATATACAGGTGAGTGATGAGGACTGATATGAGTAACAGGGTTGGGGAACTGAAAACCAATAGCACTTTATGACTCCATCTTTCTATAACAATACAACTATGAATTGGAATTTTGTTCAATTTCAATTCCTACTGAATTACAGTTTCTACAGCATCTTCATATGTTCATGTATTAAACAGATAAAGACGATGTTAACAGAAATACTATCTACACCAGTTCAATGACACATGGACTCTTGTTGGATAAACTCCCTCACCTCAGCTGTGAGATGTAGGGCAGACACTGAAGGAAACTCCTCACTTCACTCTCTTCATCTGACCAGCCCTTTAGCTTTACTGGTTTCTTCTCTGGTTGGAGTTTCAGCACTTCTAGGAGGAGGGAGGCCTTTCTCTTTGAGAGGTCTATGGACCAGACTGCAGGAGCTGACTGGTAAACTGGCTGTAATGCTGGAAGGACACTCCTGCCTGTTTGAGTCTCATAGTCCTTCACATGTGAGTACAGATCCAGCAGGAAATCACTCTGTTCAGAATTGTCTCCACTGAGAAAAGGAAAGGTGCTGTAAGTACACATTGATGATACCAGCTTCAGTGTCTTCTCTCCTGTCTGCTCCTCCCACTCTGCTGCTTGAGACAGGAGATCCACCAGGAACTTGATCCGCTTTGAGGGATCAGACCTCCATGGATAGAAACTGCAACAAGGACAGTAACAGCTGATTCAGACATGGATGAACACATGAAACCAGTCATAGCTAAAGATATATGAAGTAGTTATACATTTACATAATGTGCTTTGATTATATGTAAAAGTATTTACTTTTAGAGACATTCACATGATGTATGTGTGACATTTAGTAATGCAACATTTGTTATGTCAGGAAATCAGGGGATAAATGTTACCAGATTCACCAACACTTGAAGTTGTATATTACAATGTTTCTACAAGACAATAATCACTAGCATCACATAATCACTAACCACCACACATGTTCAGACTCACCTCAGCTGTGAGATGTAGGGCAGACACTGAAGGAAACTCCTCACTTCACTCTCTTCATCTGACCAGCCCTTCAGCTCTACTGGTTTCTTCTCTGGTTGCAGTTTCAGCACTTCTAGGAGGAGGGAGGCCTTTCTCTTTGAGAGGTCTATGGACCAGACTGCAGGACTGGCTGACTGGTAAACTGGCTGTAATGCTGGAAGGACACTCCTGCCTGTTTGAGTCTCATAGACCTTCACATGTGTGTACAGATCCAGCAGGAAATCCCATTGATATTCCGTATTCTCAAAATCATCATCATCTTCATCATCACAGAAGGGGAAAGTGCTGTAAGTACACATTGATGATACCAGCTTCAGTGTCTTCTCTCCTGTCTGCTCCTCCCACTCTGCTGCTTGAGACAGGAGATCCACCAGGAACTTGATCTGCTTTGAGTGATCAGACCTCCATCGATAGAAACTGCAACAAGGACAGTAACAGCTGATTCAGACATGGATGAACACATGAAACCAGTCATAGCTAAAGATATATGAAGTAGTTTGACATTTACATAATGTGCTTTGGTTATATGTAAAATTATTTACTTTTAGAGACATTCACATGATGTATGTGTGACATTTAGTAATGCAACATTTGTTATGTCAGGAAATCTGAGTATGAATGTTACCAGATTCACCAACACGTGAAGATTTATATTACAATGTTTCTACAAGACAATAATCACTAGCATCACATAATCACTAACCACCACACATGTTCAGACTCACCTCAGCTGTGAGATGTAGGGCAGACACTGAAGGAAACTCCTCACTTCACTCTCTTCATCTGACCAGTCCTCCAGCTCTACTGGTTTCTTCTCTGGTTGGAGTTTCAGCACTTCTAGGAGGAGGGAGGCCTTTCTCTCTGAGAGGTCTATGGACCAGACTGCAGGACTGGCTGACTGGTAAACTGGCTGTAATGCTGGAAGGACACTCCTGCCTGTTTGAGTCTCATAGTCCTTCACATGTGCGTACAGATCCAGCAGGAAATCATATTCCTGATAGCGATATACTTCAGACAGTGACAACACTTTCTCTACAGTTGTTTGTCTGGTTCCTCTCTCATGGAGAGCTGCTTGAAGACACAGATTCAGTAGGAATATCTTCTCTCTCTTTGTCCTCTCTTCAGGGGATCTTCTCTGATCCTGTGGTGGAGGAAAACTGCAAGAACAGTTACACAACAAATAGATTAATATGTGAGAGATATTTGAATTTCTGATGGTCATATTATGGTGGGTAAAATACAATGACTATCTTTCTAAACTCATCATCCACTTAAATTGTTCCTTAAAATCCTGACCACGAAGTAAGATTGCATCTTTTTAAACAGTATGTGTATGTTTAGTATATTAAGTTAATGCAGAAAGCAACAAACTTCCTCTCTAAAGGGAAATACAGGGACAGACAACTACAATCTCTGAACTGTACAGATCCAACTCACCTCAGCTGTGAGATGTAGGGCAGACACTGAAGGAAACTCCTCACTTCACTCTCTTCATCTGACCAGCCCTTCAGCTCTACTGGTTTCTTCTCTGGTTGGAGTTTCAGCACTTCTAGGAGGAGGGAGACCTTTCTCTCTGAGAGGTCTATGAACCAGACTGCAGGAGCTGACTGGTAAACTGGCTGTAATGCTGGAAGGACACTCCTGCCTGTTTGAGTCTCATAGTCCTTCACATGTGCGTACAGATCCAGCAGGAAATCACTCTGTTCAGAATTGTCTCCACTGAGAAAAGGAAAGGTGCTGTAAGTCCACACTGATGATACCTGCTTCAGTGTCTTCTCTCCTGTCTGCTCCTCCCACTCTGCTGCTTGAGACAGGAGATCCACCAGGAACTTGATCTGCTTTGAGGGATCAGACCTCCATGGATAGAAACTGCAACAAGGACAGTAACAGCTGATTCAGACATGGATGAACACATGAAACCAGTCATAGCTAAAGATATATGAAGTAGTTAATCATTTACATAATGTGCTTTGATTATATGTAAAAGTATTTAATTTTAGAGACATTCACATGATGTATGTGTGACATTTAGTAATGCAACCTTTGTTATGTCAGGAAATCAGGGGATAAATGTTACCAGATTCACTAACACTTGAAGTTCTATATTACAATGTTTCTAGAAGATAATAATCACTAGCATCACAAAATCACTAACCACCACACATGTTCAGACTCACCTCAGCTGTGAGATGTAGGGCAGACACTGAAGGAAACTCCTCACTTCACTCTCTTCATCTGACCAGACCTTCAGCTCTACTGGTTTCTTCTCTGGTTGGAGTTTCAGCACTTCTAGGAGGAGGGAGGCCTTTCTCTTTGAGAGGTCTATGGACCAGACTGCAGGACTGGCTGACTGGTAAACTGGCTGTAATGCTGGAAGGACACTCCTGCCTGTTTGAGTCTCATAGTCCTTCACATGTGAGTACAGATCCAGCAGGAAATCACATTTCTGATTGTGATATACTTCAGACAGTGACAACAGTTTTTCTACAGTTGTTTGTATGGTTCCTCTCTCATGGAGAGCTGCTTGAAGACAGATTCAGTAGGAATATCTTCTCTCTCCTTGTCCTCTCTATATTATCCTTCAGTAGAGGAAATCTGAACAAACAGTTTAAAACACAGATGATATACAGGTGAGTGATGAGGACTGATATGAGTAACAGGGTTGGGGAACTGAAAACCAATAGCACTTTATGACTCCAACTTTCTGTAACAATACAACTATGAATTGGAATTTTGTTCAATTTCAATTCCTACTGAATTAGAGTTTCTACAGCATCTTTATATGTGCCTGTATTAAACAGATAAAGACGATGTTAACAGAAATACTATCTCCACCAGTTCAATGACATATGGACTCTTGTTGGATAAACTCACTCACCTCAGCTGTGAGATGTAGGGCAGACACTGAAGGAAACTCCTCACTTCACTCTCTTCATCTGACCAGCCCTTCAGCTCTACTGGTTTCTTCCCTGGTTGGAGTTTCAGCACTTCTAGGAGGAGGGAGGCCTTTCTCTTTGAGAGGTCTATGGACCAGACTGCAGGAGCTGACTGGTAAAGTGGTTTCAATGATGGAAGGACACACCTGGCTGTTTGATTCCTATTGTACTTCACATGTGAGTACAGATCCAGCAGGATGTCATATCTCTCAGTTTGATACACAGAGAACAGTGACAGCAGTGTGTTCACAGCTCTCTGGAAAGTTTCTCTGTGATCTAGTGCTGCTTGTAGACACAAATCTAGTAGGACTGCTTTCTCTTCTGTCTCCAGTCTTTCAGGGGATCCTCTCTGATGTTCTAGTGGGGTAAACCTGTGACCCATAAAACATAAGAATGTCTATGTTCAGATAGAAGCAGGGAGAATGTGACTGCTGCCTCTTTTACAGACTGAATAATGTTGTCATCATGTCTATCTTGTTGTGTTGTTGCAATGTCTTTGTTTGTCTGTCTTAGCCATTTGATAGGTTGTCATTGGAAATGAGAACAATATGTTCTCAACTGACTTAAATATATTAATAGTCACAAAGACATTGTGTAAATATATATTGGCTGTGGAAACACTCACCTGAGTTTGTTGATATGTGATAAACAGTCTAAAATGGTTTTGCTGAGAGCTTCACTGAGAAGAGTTCTCTGACCCCAGTGTAGACAGAGATGAACCCTCTCTAGACTCTGCTTCATCACTTCTTCTGCTCTCTCAAACACTCGTCTTTCACCCTGGACTGGAAGGTGCAACTCATTTCCACAGAGACCAAGTAAGCTGGTGAAGTCCATCTCTGCCTCACTGCTCAGCAAAGTTGTCCAGAGTTGACACAGCATTGAGGGGTCAGATGAATCACCAGAGGAGGGCCTTTAAAAGAGATTAGATTATAAATTAAATTATTTTAAAGTAGCATGACACAGAAGTGTTTATAACTAACTATCTGAATGGAAGAGAATACAATAGATATTTTTATAAAGATCAGTTGCTTCATCACAATTTCTCTTTCTTTGACTGGTTAATTGTCAATAAACTTGTGAATTAGATAACACAAATATTACCCAAGATGTCTGACATTCTTCAGAGAGCCCAGTATCAGCCTTACTCCTTGGTCTGACACAATGCAGTCGTTCAGGTCCAAGCCAACCTTTCTCTCTGCAGACTGACTGGTCACATAAGACACTGCACAGCACTGGTGAGGATCAAGATGTTCTCCACTCAGGTCTAGATGATAGTCCAGTTTGTCCAGGAGAAGGAGACAGGCCTCAGTAGACTGATGTTCATACAAGCACTGACACAAAAACAGAAGATCTATCTCAAACTCAGGAGCACCACCTTCTGCATGATCTTGGTTTGTTTGAGATGGAAGAAATGTGTTCACCACTTCCTTGAAGAACCAATCTGACGTCTTCTTGATCTGTTGATCTGGAACTAGACCGTTTACCAATCTAATATTCCTCTCATTCAGAAGCCCACACAGGAAAGGAATCAAGTGTTTTGTGTGTTTCCATTCTTCAGTCTGGCACTTCTCTAGAACCGCTCTGATTTGATCTGGATTCTGTAAGAGCCAAAGGGCACCAAAGAACTCCTGCATTGTGTAGTGGAGAAATGCACAGTAAGTGTCTGACGCTGTGGGTGCAACCTTAACCATAAGTGCTCCCAAGAACGCAAAATGGACACTGCTTTCTTCACAGCTCAGTGTTGTCAAGTTCATGTTTTTTTCATTTGTTGCATCAAAAGCAATTTCTGCCAAAGACAATATTTTCTCTCTGTTTTCTTTGAGATAATTGTCGGTATCCTTAAGTCGTTTGCCACTGTGTTTTTGGATGCACTGACGGAGGATGTTGCTGTACATTTCAGTTATAGTGCATGTCTGTTTAGAAGCCTTTGAGGTAGGGAAATAAATGCAGGTAACCACCATCAGTGCATACATTGGGACATGGCACAGACTGAACAACTCTAGGTTGTTTAACACACTGCTCAAGGAGTCAGGATCAGCACTCAGCATCTCTGTTAAGTAAGCCGTGATGGATTCATCACTGAACCCTTTCACCTCCACTCTGAACCAGTCTGCGGGCCAGTCTGTCAGGAAGTCTTCAGATTGATCTGGTCTGCATGTGGTCACAATCTTTGCATCAGGGAGGAGGTTCTCCATAAGTTCCTTTACTACCGACAGCGAGGAGATGTCTGTGATTCCATCAAATATGATGACAACGTTTTCAGAGTTCTCCTTAATATCCTGTAACACTTCTTCTTTACTTTTTTGGGGCTCACTGTACATGTTAAAGAGAAGGTCCTCCAGGCTCATGGGTTTTCTGTGTGAAATGTCTCTCACGTCAAAATAAAGCATGTAGTCTAGTTCTATGTGATCTTTCTCTGCCCAGAGGTTCAACATTTGATGGGCGACTGTTGTTTTTCCAATTCCAGGTTTTCCAAAAAGGAGGATTTTTTTCTCATGTGTCCTAAGCAGGTCAGCAGGGGATGTTTCCTGTTTGGCCATGGGGATGAAGCTCTTTAGCTTTTTAGGGCGAGCTTTCTTGCATCTTTTGCTCTTCACTTTAATTTTGGAGAGAGATGAATGCACATCTGTATCTAACACAAGAGGGGTGTAAGATAAAGTCCCCTCATTTCTACATGTCTCTGGTAGGAGACTACAGCTTTGTTTCCATGCACTATTTGTGATTTTCAGTGCTTTACATTTCAGCTGTGTCTGATATCCGTGACAGGGTTTTGAACCTAAAATAAGGGTATTAAGGGAAGAGAGAGTAAATGCACTGTGCAAACAAATCAAAGCCAATCTAAAGGACTAGAGAAAATCAGGACAGAAAGCTACAAGGATACACTAGTAGATCTTTGTAGATTGAAGGTGCTCTTTTGGGGCTAAATGGTCATCAAAAACAAGAAGAACCAAGGGGCACTAAAAACAAAGTTAAAATGCCTGTATTATGATGGCACGTTCAATAGAACAATATGTATAAAACCTCTGATCCGTTTCAGCGTAGCCTTCATCAGGGAGGACAATGACAAATCTCTATTGAACATGCCATTATAATAAAGGCATTTTTACTTTATGAAGAGTGCATTGGTCGCACTTATTTTTGATGAACAAAGGTACATTAACCCCTTTCAATGTGCGCTTCAAATAGCTTCGCCAGCACCATGGAACCAAAGGAATAGTGCCAAAAGTACAAACCCTGTCTATGGAGCGCGCACAGTAAGCTAATTGTATACTATATAGTGTATACTAAGAGGATACCATACGATCACTTACCAACAAGGTAGTCTGTCATCTCTGGGTCTTCCTCAAAGGGGAAGCAGCTGATCCATTGCTGTAAGTCAGCGTCGTCTAAGGTCCTCTTCCTTGTGATGTATAGAATCGTCAGCAACTCATAGCATGCAGCCTCTCCTTTGGCCGAGACCCAGTCCAGTATTCTTCTGGTTTGGTCAAAACGGTCAACTTCAGCCTGAATTTTACTGACTTCCTCCTCGTGAAGAACCTTGCGCTGGAACAGGTTTTCCACAATGAGGGGAAGATTCTGGAGCCTTCGAATGAGACGTAGCCTTCCATTTCTAATGTACTCTAAAGCAGATTGTCTTGCAGAAGCCATGTCCCTGGTTGTGTCTGCAGCATCACTGGTATGTTTCAACACGTAGGATCTCTGGAAGACGAAAGTACATAGTCAGTTAATAGTAGAACAGTCAAATAATGATTAGGTTTATTTATTCAATTAAACTTTTTAGCCCATGTAAACAAAACATAAACCAACTAAATGTGAATGTATCTATTACAATGGCGTAAAACAAGAATATAAACTCAGCAAAAAAAGAAACATCCCTTTTTCAGGACCCTGTCTTTCAAAGATAATTCATAGAAATCCAAATAACTTCACAGATCTTAATTGTAAAGGGTTTAAACACTGTTTCCCATGCTTGTTCATTGAACCATAAACAATTAATGAACATGCACCTGTGGACCGGTCGTTAAGACACTAACATCTTACAGACGGTAGGCGATTAAGGTCACAGTTTTGAAAACTTGGGGCAATAAAGAGGCCTTTCTACTGACTCTGAAAAACACCAAAAGAAAGATGCCCAGGGTCCCTGCTCATCTGAGTGAACGTGCCTTAGGCATGCTGCAAGGAGGCATGAGGACTGCAGATGTGGCCAGGGCAATACATTGCAATGTCCGTACTGTGAGACACCTAAGACAGCGCTACAGGGAGACAGGACGGACAGCTGAAAATCCTTGCAGTGGCAGACCACGTGTAACAACACCTGCACAGGATCGGTACATCCGAACATCACACCTGCAAGACAGGTACAGGATGGCAACAACAACTGCCAGAGTTACACCAGGAACACACAATCCTTCCATCAGTGCTCAGACTGTCCGCAATAGGCTGAGAGAGGCTGGACTGAGGGCTTGTAGGCCTGTTGTAAGGCAGGTCCTCCACCAGACATCACCGGCAACAACGTCGCCTAGGGGCACAAACCCACCGTCTCTGCCCGGTGTCAGGGGGGGTACTGTCAAGGATTATGCCGAGACGGCCCTTCCTTCTGGCTCGGGCAGGCCTCGGTGTTCGTCGTCACCAGAGTACTAGCTGCTGCCGCTCTATGTTATATGTTTCTATGTTCATTTGATTGTTGTCTGTTGTTGCGCACCTGTTCCCCATTATGTTAGTTTGTCCTCCCTATTTAACCTGTTCCCCATTATGTTAGTTTGTCCTCCCTATTTAACCTGTTCCCCATTATGTTAGTTTGTCCTCCCTATTTAACCTGTTCCCCATTATGTTAGTTTGTCCTCCCTATTTAACCTGTTCCCCATTATGTTAGTTTGTCCTCCCTATTTAACCTGTTCCCCATTATGTTAGTTTGTCCTCCCTATTTAACCTGTTCCCCATTATGTTAGTTTGTCCTCCCTATTTAACCTGTTCCCCATTATGTTAGTTTGTCCTCCCTATTTAACCTGTTCCCCATTATGTTAGTTTGTCCTCCCTATTTAACCTGTTCCCCATTATGTTAGTTTGTCCTCCCTATTTAACCTGTTCCCCCATTATGTTAGTTTGTCCTCCCTATTTAACCTGTTCCCCATTATGTTAGTTTGTCCTCCCTATTTAACCTGTTCCCCATTATGTTAGTTTGTCCTCCCTATTTAACCTGTTCCCCATTATGTTAGTTTGTCCTCCCTATTTAACCTGTTCCCCATTATGTTAGTTTGTCCTCCCTATTTAACCTGTTCCCCATTATGTTAGTTTGTCCTCCCTATTTAACCTGTTCCCCATTATGTTAGTTTGTCCTCCCTATTTAACCTGTTCCCCATTATGTTAGTTTGTCCTCCCTATTTAACCTGTTCCCCATTATGTTAGTTTGTCCTCCCTATTTAACCTGTTCCCCATTATGTTAGTTTGTCCTCCCTATTTAACCTGTTCCCCATTATGTTAGTTTGTCCTCCCTATTTAACCTGTTCCCCATTATGTTAGTTTGTCCTCCCCTATTTAACCTGTTCCCCATTATGTTAGTTTGTCCTCCTTATTTAACCTGTTCCCCATTATGTTAGTTTGTCCTCCCTATTTAACCTGTTCCTCATTATGTTAGTTTGTCCTCCCTATTTAACCTGTTCCCCATTATGTTAGTTTGTCCTCCCTATTTAACCTGTTCCCCATTATGTTAGTTTGTCCTCCCTATTTAACCTGTTCCTCATTATGTTAGTTTGTCCTCCCTATTTAACCTGTTCCCCATTATGTTAGTTTGTCCTCCCTATTTAACCTGTTCCCCATTATGTTAGTTTGTCCTCCCTATTTAACCTGTTCCCCATTATGTTAGTTTGTCCTCCCTATTTAACCTGTTCCCCATTATGTTAGTTTGTCCTCCCTATTTAACCTGTTCCCCATTATGTTAGTTTGTCCTGCCTATTTAACCTGTTCCCCATTATGTTAGTTTGTCTTCCCTATTTAACCTGTTCCCCATTATGTTAGTTTGTCCTGCCTATTTAACCTGTTCCCCATTATGTTAGTTTGTCTTCCCTATTTAACCTGTTCCCCATTATGTTAGTTTGTCCTCCCTATTTAACCTGTTCCCCATTATGTTAGTTTGTCCTGCCTATTTAACCTGTTCCCCATTATGTTAGTTTGTCTTCCCTATTTAACCTGTTCCCCATTATGTTAGTTTGTCCTCTCTATTTAACCTGTTCCCCATTATGTTAGTTTGTCCTCCCTATTTAACCTGTTCCCCATTATGTTAGTTTGTCCTCTCTATTTAACATGTTCCCCATTATGTTAGTTTCTCCTCCCTATTTAACCTGTTCCCCATTATGTTAGTTTGTCCTCTCTATTTAACCTGTTCCCCATTATGTTAGTTTGTCCTCCCTATTTAACCTGTTCCCCATTATGTTAGTTTGTCCTCCCTATTTAACCTGTTCCCCATTATGTTAGTTTGTCCTCCCTATTTAACCTGTTCCCCATTATGTTAGTTTGCCCTCCCTATTTAAATTGTACCCGTCCACTGTTTGGTGTGTTTGTTCCTTTGTTGTTTTGGAGGATTTTCATTTTATTTCTTTACATTCTGACTCGCATTACACCGACATTCGTGACAAATTATAATAATAATAATAATAATGCCATTTAGCAGACGCTTTTCATCCAAAGCGACTTACAGTCATGCGTGCATACATTTTTTTTTTAGTATGGGTGGTCCCGGGGATCGAACCCACTACCCTGGCGTTACAAGCGCCGTGCTCTACCAGCTGAGCTACAGAGGACCACTGCTTGTTAAATATGAGTTGAAACAAAGTAAAGTCTGTCAAATCCACGTCCTAAAAATGTGTGTTTGGACCATGATAGTTCGTTAGTGATGTGGACACCTGCTCCACTACAGCCCCGTCGATGAGAATGGGGGCGTGCTCAGTCCTCTTTTTTTTCCTGTAGTCCACAATCATCTCCTCGTGTTGAGGATCAGCGAGGCAGATGTGTTGTTACCTACCCTTACCACCTGGGGGCGGCCCGTCAGGAAATCCAGGATCCAGTTGCAGAGGGAGGTGTTTAGTCCCAGGATCCTTAGCTTAGTGATGAGCTTTGAGGCCATTATGGTGTTGAACGCTGAGCTGTAGTCAATGAATAGCATTCTCACGTAGGTGTTCCTCTTGTCCAGGTGGGAAAGGGCAGTGTGGAGTGCAATAGAGATTGCATCATCTGTGGATCTGTTGGGGCGGTATGTAAATTGGAGTGGGTCTAGGGTTTCTGGGATAATGGTGTTGATGTGAGCCATGACCAGCCTTTCAAATCACTTCATGGCTACAGACGTCAGTGCTACGGGTCGGTAGTCATTTAGGCAGGTTATCTTAGTGTCCTTGGGCACAGGGACTATGGTGGTCTGCTTTAAAGTTGAGTTTCAGCTTAAGGTTCGGAATGCAGCCAATATCATTAATATAACATTAGATTAGGCGTAATCTGTTGATATTAATTGATATTCTTGGACAGTGAAGTCTTTTTTCTTATTTTCTTTCAACAGATTCCTGTGTGTATGAAGAATGGTCCACCACCCAAAGGACAT
Organism: Coregonus clupeaformis; assembly: GCF_020615455.1. Lineage (NCBI taxonomy): Eukaryota > Metazoa > Chordata > Actinopteri > Salmoniformes > Salmonidae > Coregonus > Coregonus clupeaformis. Next base: position 5,773 of record NW_025534222.1, on the reverse strand, counting down.
CCAACCAACTGGACACAACTGTGGGAAGCATTGGAGTCAACATGGGCCAGTATCCCTCCAGTTTAGATACACATCATATTAGTGTCTCCTCTTCTCATAGGTCTATTATATGGACAACATCATATTAGTGTCTCCTCTTCTCATAGGTCTATTATATGGACAACATCATATTAGTGTCTCCTCTTCTCATAGGTCTATTATATGGACAACATCATATTAGTGTCTCCTCTTCTCATTGGTCTATTATATGGACAACATCACATCATATTAGTGTCACCTCTTCTCATAGGTCTATTATATGGACAACATCATATTAGTGTCTCCTCTTCTCATTGGTCTATTATATGGACAACATCATATTAGTGTCTCCTCTTCTCATAGGTCTATTATATGGACAACATCACATCATATTAGTGTCTCCTCTTCTCATTGGTCTATTATATGGACAACATCATATTAGTGTCTCCTCTTCTCATAGGTCTATTATATGGACAACATCATATTAGTGTCTCCTCTTCTCATTGGTCTATTATATGGACAACATCATATTAGTGTCTCCTCTTCTCATTGGTCTATTATATGGACAACATCATATTAGTGTCTCCTCTTCTCATAGGTCTATTATATGGACAACATCACATCATATTAGTGTCTCCTCTTCTCATTGGTCTATTATATGGACAACATCATATTAGTGTCTCCTCTTCTCATAGGTCTATTATATGGACAACATCACATCATATTAGTGTCTCCTCTTCTCATTGGTCTATTATATGGACAACATCACATCATATTAGTGTCTCCTCTTCTCATAGGTCTATTATATGGACAACATCATATTAGTGTCTCCTCTTCTCATTGGTCTATTATATGGACAACATCACATCATATTAGTGTCTCCTCTTCTCATTGGTCTATTATATGGACAACATCATATTAGTGTCTCCTCTTCTCATTGGTCTATTATATGGACAACATCACATCATATTAGTGTCTCCTCTTCTCATTGGTCTATTATATGGACAACATCATATTAGTGTCTCCTCTTCTCATTGGTCTATTATATGGACAACATCACATCATATTAGTGTCTCCTCTTCTCATAGGTCTATTATATGGACAACATCATATCATATTAGTGTCTCCTCTTCTCATTGGTCTATTATATGGACAACATCACATCATATTAGTGTCTCCTCTTCTCATTGGTCTATTATATGGACAACATCATATCATATTAGTGTCTCCTCTTCTCATTGGTCTATTATATGGACAACATCACATCATATTAGTGTCTCCTCTTCTCATTGGTCTATTATATGGACAACATCATATTAGTGTCTCCTCTTCTCATTGGTCTATTATATGGACAACATCACATCATATTAGTGTCTCCTCTTCTCATTGGTCTATTATATGGACAACATCATATTAGTGTCTCCTCTTCTCATTGGTCTATTATATGGACAACATCACATCATATTAGTGTCTCCTCTTCTCATAGGTCTATTATATGGACAACATCATATTAGTGTCTCCTCTTCTCATTGGTCTATTATACAGTGCCATTGGAAAGTATTCCGACCCTTTAATTTTTCCCATTTTGTTAGTTTACAGCCTTATTCTAAAATTGATTAAATCGTTTTCCCCCCCCTCAACACATTACCCCATAATGACAAAACAAAAACAGGTTTTTAGAAATGTTTGCTAATTTATAAAAAAAAAAAAACTGAAATACTATATTTACATAAGTATTCAGACCCTTTACTCAGTACTTTGTTGAGCACCTTTGTCAGCGATTACAGCCTCGAGTCTTGTTGGGTATGACGCTACAAGCTTGGCACACCTGTAGTTGGGGAGTTTCTCCCATTCTTCTCTGCAGATCCTCTCAAGCTCTGTCAGGTTGGATGGGGAGCGTTGCTGCACAGCTATTTTCAGGTCTCTCCAGAGATGTTCGATCGGGTTCAAGTCCGGGCTCTGGTAGGGCCACTCAAGAACATTTAGAGACTTGTCCCGAAGCCACTCCTGTGTTGTCTTGGTTATGTGCTTAGGGTCGTTGTCCTGTTGGAAGGTGAACCTTCGCCCCAGTCTGAGGTCCTGAGTGCTCTGGCTGGACCACTCAAGAACATTCAGAGACTTGTCCCGAAGCCACTCCTGTGTTGTCTTGGCTGTGTGCTTAGGGTCATTGTCCTGTTGGAAGATGAACCTTCGCCCCAGTCTGAGGTCCTGAGTGCTCTGGAGCAGGTTTTCATCAAGGATCTCTATGTACTTTTCTCCGTTCATCTTTCCCATGATCCTGACTAGTCTCCCAGTCCCTGCCACTGAACAACATCCCCACAGCATGATGCTGCCACCACCATGCTTCACCGTAGGGATGGTGCCAGGTTCCCTCCAGACATGACGCTTGGCATTCAGGCCAAAGAGTTCAATCTTGGTTTCATCAGACCAGAGAATCTTGTTTTTCATGGTCTGAGAGTCTTTAGGTGCCTTTTGGCAAACTCCAAACGGGCTGTCATGTGCCTTTTACTGAGGAGTGGCTTCCGTCTGGCCACTCTACCATAAAGGCCTGATTGGTGGAGTGCTGCAGTTATGGTTGTCCTTCTGGAAGGTTCTCCCATCTCCACAGATGAACTCTGGAGCTCTGTCAGGGTGACCATCGGGTTCTTGGTCACCTCCCTGACAAAGGCCCTTCTCCCCCGATTGCTCAGTTTGGCTGGGCGGCCAGCTCTAGGAAGAGTCTTGGTGGTTCAAACTTCTTCCATTTAAGAATGATGGAGGCCATTGTGTTCTTGGGGACCTTCAATGCTGCAGAAATGTGTTGGTACCCTTCCCCAGATCTGTGCCTCTACACAATCCTGTCTCGGAGCTCTACGGACAATTCCTTCGACCTCATGGCTTGGTTTTTGCTCTGACATGCACTGTCAACTGTGGCACCTTATATAGACAGGTGTGTGCCTTTCCAAATCATGTAAAATCAATTGAATTTACCACAGGTGGACTCCAATCAAGTTGTAGAAACATCTCAAGGATGATCAATGGAAACAGGATGCACCTTGGATCAATTTTGAGTCTCATAGCAAAGTGTCTGAATAGTGATGTAAATAAGGTAATTCTGTTGTTTTTATTTATTGATCTGTTTGTCAATCAGCAGAGTAGGCTACCCTGTAATTTGTCCTATTAAAAAATATTCTCCTAATGTCTCCAGTCATATAACGTGTGGTAGAATTGCAGGAAATGTGTTTAGGCCACATGTCTCCTGAGCAAACAAAGAAGAATATATCCTAGGCCTACTCTAGGCTATACGTGCTCAGACATGCATTGAACGGTCTGTTTTGTGAACAGGGATTGAAAAGTTGATATTAATTGATATTCTTATTAAACAAATGGTAGGAGCAAGAGCAGTGTGAGGGTTTCTCTTTTCTTGGCCTTAATACCCCCCTCACAGTTGTAAATAGGTATTATTAAAAAATGTATTGTTTCATTCACACTGTTGGAGCTTGGAGCTGAAGTATTTCACTGACGCAACTACATCTGTGCATGTGACTAAAAATATCTAATCAGAGGCGTTGCCTATATCCCTGTTCAGATCTAATCAGAGGCGTTGCCTATAGCCTGTTCAGACAGGATACATTTTACTGGGAGAGCTCAGCTGTAATTTTCCAATGGACATATATTTATCTGTTCCTGCTTTTACTTCCTGCCATGGGTCTCGACTAACCGGTGCCCCCCGCACATTGACTCTGTACCAGTACCCCCTGTATATAACCTCCCTACTGTTATTTTATTTTCCTGCTACTCTTTAATTATTTGCTATTTTTATATTTTTTCTTAAAAACTGCATTGTTGGTTAAGGGCTTGTAAGTGATTTGAGGATATACCGCTCTGATTCAACCATGGGACCAGCTCAAGCATTGTAGCTAAGCTGCCTAGGCAGAAGGCAAGCGGACTAAAGCAGATCATGAGCGAATGCCAGAATAAGACAACCGTCTAGCCTGCTAGCTAACGTTAGCATATAAGATACACCTCATCTTGTTCTTACATAGCTGACATAGCTAGCCGGTCAGGTTGAAGATGGTTAGATCAAGACATGCGGAACCATTAGAAAATAAGCTAATTAATGGGACCAGCGCCATTGCTGGATTCTACAAGATAAGCATTGAAAAGGTGACCAGCGGTCGGGAAACACTCCAAACGGCTGCCAGTCCACCCATTATGCCATCATTAACTTGAATGGAGACGACCTTCTATTCATTCTTATTTATATGCTTACCCCTATATAGGACGCTGCGCATGCGCGCATTGGCGTCCTTGGTGGCTACAGTGCGGAAATAACTGCCAACATTTTGTAGGCAGGCAGGATACTTGTTTCCCAAAATCCTGTTACTGAATATCGATCATCCGTAACTCCTTGTCCATTGGTCCGTATTATATCATGTGTGTATATCTGTAGACCTTTATAGAAACCGTCTGAACCGAACTTTTCTCCAAACCGGCACCTTGCCTGAGTTAGACTGCGCGCAAGACGCGCTTCCACGTATCCTACCACAGCCAAGTTATAGGTGCCGGTTTGGAGAAAAGTTCGTTATATTAGGAAACAAATCAAACTAGACTGTATATGTGTTGGCATTTCCTCTAGACAACTACATCTACTAGACAGCAGGAACTTCTCATCCTAATGTTGACTCGCTTTGACAGTTTGTCAGACTCTCAAGTCTAGTCTAGACCAGCTAAAATGTAGCAAGTAGGGCCTAACCTTCATTTAACACGTTATTATGATCGATTGTTAGAAAACCCTTACCACGTTATTATGATCGATTGTTAGAAAACCCTTACCTCTGTCTCGTTCTGCTGCAGTGACCTGGTGTGTAGCTACACTTATTTTACTTTCATTTTCACTTATACTTCCGTGTATAGAAACCTTATTGGGGCGTGTTCAGCAGGAAGCAACGTTTTGGAACGTTCAGATAGAAATACACTATGTAGGACAAACATGCCTCAGACATTTAGAATAAGGAATCACTTCCGCTCTATTCATGGCATTTCTATCGGCAACATTTCGACAACGTTTGGCTACTGAACGTGGTTTTCATGTACTAATCACCAGCAGGAGCGCTGTCTCATACTTTCAAGGGGTGTATTAAATCGTGCACATCGTAGCTAAACGTTTTACAACAAAAACGAGCGTTTCTAACTGGACAAGTTCCGGTTAGTCCCGCCCTGTTTCGTCCGGTTTGTTTCCGTTTGTTTCCTGATGAATATACCCCAAAGCAAAGATCAGTCGCCAAACGTCGTCGAATGTTTCAGATATAGTTACCACATATAGAGCCGACCTGATTTCTTATTCTAAATGTCAGAGAGACATGTTTGTTCATAGCAGAGGCCTATATCTACCGGAACGTTAAAAACCGTTGGGTCCTGCTCAGCGAACATGCCCCAGTTAGTTTAGTCCCGGGCAATGACTATAATTTCATTCATGCATGATGAATGAAGCCGCTCGGTTTGTCGGTCTATTAAAAGCTATAGGAATGATAATCTTAATGACGTGTAAACTATGAAGCGGAACTTCTCTCTGGAGTTTCCTCGCTGCTTGCTGAATGAATGAACTACAGCATTGGCAGTCAGTGATTTTGCAGTCTGAGTCTGATCCTCGGAATGAACTACAGCATTGAGCAGTCAGTGATCTGTTGCAGTCTGAGTCTGATGCTATAACTTAGAAGCATCAACAGCTTTAACATCCAGTCTTTTCTAGAAGTAGACTTCATGCACTATTATA